>NC_088227.1:12700383-12905383 GCF_036934945.1 Oncorhynchus masou masou
GCTTCCACAAATTGTACATTAATTAAAGATAAACATTTTTGTTAAATTATTATTATGTTATTGATTGACTATGACTTTTCAAATCATCAAGTATTGCTATATGCAGCGTTAGTTCTAGGTAAATGTTCCAATTCTTCAGCCATTCCTGGACCTGTGACCAAAAATGAGCTACTTATGGACAGTACCAAAATAAATGATCTAATGAATCTACCTCCTTGCAGCAGAATCTGCAGAGCTGGGAAGATTGTATCCCCCATATATATAACATTCTATTGGTGCAAGAATTTTGTATAATTTACATTGAAAAATTTGAAGTTTTGACTCCCGGCATTGTTTTGCGTGTCAATTCATAAACCATGTGCCATGGAATCGGTACATCGAAAATCTCTTCCCAACTATTTTGCCATTTAAATGGCACAGCTGTCAATTTTTTGCTCCTTAAATTAAATTGGTATATGTTTTTATTTATCACAATATTCTTTAACCATTTATGGTCTTTAATGCAGGGCTGACAGACAAGTTCCTTACTTTTTCCCCCTTCTTACATGCCTCTTCCATTTTGGGTAGAGCAGACATTACCACATGTCTGTGTTAGCTGCATGTGTGATATAACTCCACCAGTCCTATTTATGATTTACAAAAATCATACCTTTTTTATTGAAAAATATGTTTTTTTAATCATTCAATATATTTGAGTTTAACCACAACATTTGTTGTAGTATTTGTTTTGTCTTTTCAGGTGGATTAAACTGAAATTGCAACCAACTTTCTAAGTCTTGTTTTAAAAAATAACGATATTTTGGAGATGATTTAATTTTCTAATAACCGAAAGTGAGCAGTTGTAATCGGAAATAAAGGGAAAAAGGCCATTCTTGAACATGGGGTGACACTTCCTTACTAATTTACTAGAGAACCATTTTGGATATAAGTATAATGTTTGTATGACTGATGCCGAAGAGGTTAAATGTTTTAATATGTAGTAATGTCTGCCCTCTGAATTCATATTCATTATATAAATAGGCCCTTTCAATTTTGTCTGTCTTGCCATTCCAAATACAATTGAATATTTTTTGTTCATATCATTTAAAAAGCAGGTGTAGGCAAAACCATAATCAAATAGGTAAACTGTGATATGACTAAAGAGTTAATCGGGGTGATTTTTCCACAAATAGACAGGTATTTCCCTTTCCATTGTAGCAAGATCTTATCTATAAAAATGTATTGGAGTGAGATCATTTCTTTCTTTCGGGATTTGTATACCGAGTATGTACACATCCCCGTCAGACCATTTTATTGGTAAACTACACTGTAATGTAAAAGTTGCATTTTTTTGTGATTCAATATGTAATATACTTATCATAAATTGGTTTTAATCCAGAGAGGTTAGCAAAAGTATTTAGAACCTCTATGTGTCACACTCTGACCATTTATTTGCATTGTTTGTTTATATGTTTTGTTTGGTCAGGGTGTGATATGAGTGGGCATTCTATGTTGCATGTCTAGTTTCTATGTGTTTTGGCCTGATATGGTTCTCAATCAGTGGCAGGTGTTTGTCATTGTCTCTGATTGGGAACCATATTTAGGTAGCCTGTTTTTTTTATTGTGGTTCGTGGGTTATTGTCTATGTTACATTGCATGTTAGCACAGTGGTTTGACAGCAGTCATGTGCATTCATGTCAAAAAAACTGTCTGATTAAGAATATCTGACAATACCTTTTTAATTCTATGTGCCAAGCATTTAGCTTGAATTTTTCCATCACAACACTGAAGTGTAAGAGGTCTTCAATTTTTTTAAATGGACTGGAAATTTATATATACACCACTTGGATCCTGTTTCAGTAATAATGAAATCAGACATGTTGCGTGTCCGATAATCTACCATTTACAATATATAGGAGTGGTTAAAACATGCTAATACTGGTCCTCTGAGTATATCAAAAAAGGTTGGTATACTTCCACTGTTATGCCATTGTCAAGACTTCCGCCGAAGTTGGTCCATCTCCCTGTTCGATCGGCGGTCTACGTCACCGACCTTCTAGCCATCGCCGATCCACTTTTCATTTTCCATTGGTTTTGTCTTTTCTTCCATCACACCTGGTTCCAATTCCACCAATTACATGTTGGGTAATTTAACCCTCTGTTTCCCCCCCATGTCCTTGTCCGTAATTGTTTGTTGTAGTGCTTGTGCACGATATGCTGGTGTTTACCGGGTTTTGTTTGACCCATTTATTGTATTATTCTGTTGACGGTGGTTTATGGTTATTAAACACAACCGTTGTAAATCAGTTTCCACTCTCCTGCGCCTGACTTCTCTGCCGCCAGTAGCATCGTATTACAGCCATCCAGCCCTGGAGTTTTCCCAGCCTTAAAGGCTTTAATTGCATCAAGAAGTCTCTCCTCTGTAATTTGGCCTTCACATGAGTCTCTCTGTACAGATGTTAATTTGACATTATTAATAGGAAAAAAATCCATGCAATTAGCTTCGGTTAGTGGAGATGGAGGAGACTGAAACAAAAACATATTCTTAACCCATTTAATCCCAAATTTTTTCCAGACATGAAAATATCCAAATAAAGTGTCATTAGTAACCCTTTGAAGTAATCAATCATTATTTTTTGACATTTTAATGGAAAAGTAGGTGAAAAAGTGTGTTTTATGGTTGGTCACAATTGTGACCGGTGGGATAATGTTATTATACTAAATTAACATATTTCTCCTATGCAGTTATCAGAGTTCTTATATCTCACCCCAGTTATTAACACATTTAAAACTTGGTCACTGGCAGTCCCCAGCATTGCCTCTAGAATGCCCAGTCACATTCGAGTGTGACTATTTTACACATCAAAAACCCTTATACAACACGATATGAATACTGAGAGCAAAGACAAAAAAAACAACCATCAACGTATTTCAACATTGTTACTTTATTGTAACATACATTGTAACATTGTTACTTTAGTGCAACATATATTGAAACATTAATATTGTAACTTTATTGTAACATTGGAACTTGTACTTTAGTGCAATATTCATTGTAACATTGTCATTGTGACATTTTAGTGCAACATTCACTAACAACTGTATAGCAGTCGTGTTATTCATTCCCACTGAACATTAAGGTAACATTTTGGATAGAGGTAGCCTGTAGAATAGCCACTGCACAATGAGTGCTTATATATATCTCATAGGCTTCAGAACCAAGTGCAAGATGAGTTTGTGCATCACTATTTTAAACTGTGATCAGTCAGACCTCCTGTCATACAGTATGTCTTGAATCAATTGACCTTCTTTTCCAAAAACATTTCAGTCATTTTGATTGTCTTTTTCGTCTACTTTTCTTTTCTTCCATTGTACTGCTTCTCCTCACCCTTTATCGACTTTTCTATTTGTCTTTTTCAGCCCTTTTTCATTCGCTCTTATCTCCTTTTCTACTGTCCATGGTATATCTTGAAGCACTCAATGTGCAGTGGCACTTTGCATTTCTCACATGCATTGGTAGTACGTTTGTCACAATGACGACTTCTCTGGAACCGGTTCATCGTGTTGATTGGCCAGACAAGGCTGGCTGCTACTGTTGAAGATCAGGCAAGAAATGATAAAGCTTCTCAGCTTTATCATTTCTTGCCTGATCTTCAACAGTAGCAGCCAGTAAAGATCTCCTTCCGTGGCTCAGTGGTTTCGTGCCAAACTTTTGCATATTTGGGCTGTATACTACGTGTTTTGGAATCACATCAGTGGCAGGCCTCTTTGATCGTTTGAACACTCAATCTTTCTTTTTGACCACCTGCAGCTTTTCCCTTGGCTCTTCTGGCTGACTCCTATGGCTTGTAGAGGCCCTTGGCTCCCCTGACTGGACCCTCTGGCGGGTAGAAGCCCTTGGCTCTTCATTGCTGCTTTTTGCTCTATGTTGCTCTGTCTGTATGCTACGTCTTGCTTGTCCTATGTTGCTATGTCTTGCTTGTTCTATGTTGCTATTGTCTATATTGTAATTGTTTGTAATTGTTTATTACAAACAAAATTGTAATTGTTATTAAAAACAATTGTAATTGTTTTTAATAACCTGCCCAGGGACTGCGGTTGAAAATTAGCCGGCTGGCTAAAACCGGCACTTTTACTGAAACGTTGATTAATGTGCACTGTCCCTGTAAAAATAAAAAATAAAAATAAACTCAAACTCATTATCAACAATGGAGGTGGGTGGGGAAGGTTGTGGATGGGGAGGGGGATAGGTAGGTCATCATCACTGATAACGTTGTTCCTGTCATGATCTGTTTGCATAGGTTTAGCATATGCATTCGACAGCCTGGCTGGCAAATGGCCTGTCCATAGTCCATATCTGACCCATCGCTATCACAATCACTCAGGACAGCATCTTTCTCATTTTGAGGGATAACTGCAATGTTGCATTGCTTGTCACCGCTCGAACAGGCAGAGGAGCAATCTTTGGTGGAAGTCGTGACAGCCCCCCCCCCCCGACCTACCCACATCCTGGTTTACTCTCACCACCTGTCCATTACTCTCGGGGTGAAAACCAGAGGTCAGGCTGACTGAGACGCCCAGACACTCCATGAACGCCCTCCAAACCCGGGACTGGGGACCCCGATCTGAAACTATGTCCTCAGGCTCCCCATAGTGCCGGAAGACGTGAGTAAACATGGCCTCCGCAGTCTGTAGGGCCGTAGGGAGACCGGGCAAAGGGAGGAGACGACAGGACTTAGATAACCGATCCACAATGACCAGGATTGTGGTGTTGCCCTGAGACGGAGGAAGATCAGTCAGGAAGTCTACCGACAAGTGTGAGCAAGGACGCTGTGGAACGGGGAGGGGTTGTAACTTCCCTCTGGGCAGGTGCCTAGGAGCCTTGCACTGAGCGCACACCGAACAGGAAGAGACATAAACCCTCACGTCCTTAGCTAAAGTGGCCTACCAGTACTTCCCCTAAGGCATTGCACCGTCCTAGTAATTGGCAAACCCTAAAAACCACTGCACCTCCTTTATTGTGATGGGAGTCGGCCAATTACGCACGGCTGCAATGCGGTCATACTCCATCACCAACCCTGATGTGGAAATAAGCCACCACACCCTGCCCTTGCAGGTCCCTGAGAATCTTGTCTACAAAGGATTGGAAGACGGCTGGGGCATTCTTCAACCCATACGGCATGACGAGGTACTCATAATGGCCGGATGAGGTACTAAACGCTGTCTTCCACTCATCTCCCTCCCGGATACGCACCAAGTTCCTGAGATCCAGTTTTGTGAAGAAGTGTACTCCGTGAAATGACTCAGTCGCCGTAGCGATGAAAGGTAGAGGGTAACTGTACTCCACCGTAATAGAATTTAGACCTCTATAGTCAATGCACGGATCTTCTTTTTCACAAAAAAATAAACTTGAGGAGGCGGGTGACGTCGAGGGCCGAATGTACCCGTCTCAGAGATTCAGCGACATATGTTTCCATAGCCACCGTCTCCTCCTGTGACAGGGGATACACGTGACTACTGGGAAGTGCGGCGTTTACCTGGAGCTTTTTCACACAATCCCCTCGTCAATGAGGTGGTAATTGGGTCACCCTCTTTTTACAGAAGGCGATATTCGGGGGGAATAAGCACGGCAGGGATTTGGTCTGGACTCTCCACCTTCGTTGCACCGATGGAAACTCCCACACACCTACCTGAGCACTCATCTGACCACCCCTTTAGAGCCCTCTGTTGCCACAAAATAATGGGGTTGTGAAAGGCTAACCAGGGAATCCCCAGCACCACCGGAAACACAGGGGAATCAATGAAGAAGAGATTACCCCTGACCACCCCTGACCCTAATGGTCGACTATCTAGAGAGTGCAAGGGGAAAGGTTTGTCAATCTGAACCAGGGGAATCCCTAACCTATGCGCGAAACCGCAGTCCATAAAATTTCTCGCAGCACCTGAATCTACTAGCGCCTTATGCTGGGAATGAGGGGAAAACTCAGGGAAAGAAATCAACACATACATGTGACCAACAGGGGGCTCTGGGTGAGCCTGGTGCTGACTCACCTGGGGTGTCCGAACAGTGCTCGACCTACCGTCTTGACTCCCAGACGAGTCCCTCCAGCACCGGTCGGCAGTGTGCCCTCTCCAACCACACCTAGTGCAGGAAGAGGCTCCTCCTCCGATCGCCCACGCTGCAGCACCCCCTAACTCCATGGCGGTTGGCGCAGAGGCGCTGGGGGGTGGAACCAACAGGACCCGATCCGGAGATGTCCACTAGCTGGTCCAGGGTGAGGGTGGCGTCTCTGCATGCTAGCTCCCTGCAGACGTCCTCCCGTAAACTGCACCGATAGTGGTCAATCAGGGCCCTATGGTTCCACCCTGGGCCGGCGGCCAAGGTCCTGAACTCCAGAGTGAAGTCTTGTGCGCTCTTCGTCTCCTGCCGCAAATGGAACAGACGTTCACCCGCCACTCGACCCTCAGGTGGATAGTCGAACACGGCCCGGAAGCGACGGGTGAACTCTTGGTAGTGATCCCTCGCCGAGTCTGGCCCATCCCAAACCGCGTTGGCCCACTCCAGCACTTTGCCTGACGCTCTCACTCCCCGAAGGAGCCGGGTGAACGGTTCCAAGTAAAGCTCCAGTTGGAGCAGGAACCCCTTGCACCCGGCAGCCGTTCCATCGTACTCCCTCGGGAGCGCGAGCCGAATACCGCTGGGGTCGGACGACGTCGGAGGTGGTGGTGCTGGTTGGAGTGTGGCTGGTGGAGGGGTAAGGAAGGCCACCCCTCTCCCATCTCTCCATCACTTGATCCATGGCGAATAAGATTTTCAACATTTTGATGCCATATTTATAATTCTATAAAAATATGCAACAAATGTTCCACCAACAGGGTTCTGTGCCAATGCAACCAATTAACAAAGCATACCGACTTCGTGCATACATATACACACACAGATTTTTTCAAGTGACCGGGATTGCCACAATAAAGTCAGGAAATTACAGTGGCTTGCAAAAGTATTCACCCCCCTTGGCATTTTTCCTATTTAATCGTCTTACAACCTGGAATCAAAATAGATTTTTTCATTAATTTACACAATGCCTACCACTTTGAAGATGCAAAATATTTTTTCTTGTGAAACAAACAAGAAATAAGACAAAAAAACTGAAAACTTGAGCGTGCATAACTATTCACTCAGCAATCTTTAAGTCATACCACGGAGTCTTAATTGGATTGAGATCTGTACTTTGACTAGGCCATTCCAAGACATTTAAATGTTTCCTCCTAAATCACTCAAGTGTTGCTTTAGCAGTATGCTTAGTGCCATTGTCCTGCTGGAAGGTGACCCTCCATCCCAGTCTCAAATCTCTGGAAGACTCAAACAGGTTTCTCTCAAGACTTTCCCTGTATTTAGCGACATCCATAATTTCTTCAATTCTGACCAGTTTCCCAGTACCTGCTGATGAAAAACATCCCCACAGGTGTTCTTGGGGTGATGAGAGGTGTTGAGTTTGCGCCAGACATAGATTTTTCCATGATGGCCAAAAAGCTAAATTTTATTGTTATCTTCTTCCATACGTTGTTACCTTCTTCCATACGTTTGGGGAGTCTCCCAGTTGCCTTTTGGCGAACACCAAACGGGTTTGCAATTTTTTTTTAAGCAATGGCTTTTTTCTTGCCACTTCCGTAAAGCCCAGCTCTGTGGAGTGTATGGCTTAATGTGGTCCTATGAACAGATACTCCAATATCCACTGTGGAGTTTTGCAGCTCCTTAATTGGTTATCTTTGGTCTCTTTGTTGCCTCTCTGATTAATCCCCTCCTTGCCTGGTCCGTGAGTTTTGGTGGGCGGCGCTCTCTTGGCAGGTTTGTTGTGGTGCCATATTCTTTCCATTTTTTAATAATGGATTTAATGGTGCTCTGTGGGATGTTCATAGTTCCTGATCTTTTTTTATAACCCAACCCTGATCTGTACTTCTCACAACTTTGTCCCTAACCTATTTGGAGAGCTCCTTGGTCTTCATAGTGCTGCTTGCTTGGTAGTGCCCCTTGCTTAGTGGTGTTGCAGACTCTGGGGCCTTTCAGAACCGGTGTATACAGTTGAAGTCGGAAGTTTACATACACCTTAGCCAAATACATTTAAACTCAGTTTTTCATAATTCCTGACATTTAATCGTAGTAAAAATTCCCTGTTTTAGGTCAGGTAGGATCACCACTTTATTTGAAGAATGTGAAATGTCAGAATAACAGAAGAGAGAATTATATATTTCAGCTTATATTTCTTTCATCACATTCCCAGTGGGTAAGAAGATTACATACACTCAATTAGTACTCGATAGCATTGTTTTTAAATTGTTTAACTTGGGTCAAACATTTTGGGTAGCCTTCCACAAGCTTGGGTGAATTTTGGCCCATTCCTCCTGAAAGAGCTGGTGTAACCGAGTCAGGTTTGTAGGCCTCCTTGCTCGCACACGCTTTTTCAGTTCTGCCCACAAATGTTCTATGGGATTGAGGTCAGGGCTTTGTGATGGCCACTCCAATACCTTCAATTTGTTGTCCTTAAGCCATTTTGCCACAACTTTGAAAGTTTTCTTGGGGTCATTGTTTATTCGGAAGACCCATTTGCCACCAAGCTTTAACTTCCTGACTGATGTCTTGAGATGTTGCTTCAATATATCCACATACATTTTCCTTTCTCATGATGCCATCCATTTTGTGAAGTGCACCATTCCCTCCTGCAGCAAACCACCACCACAACATGATGCTGCCACCCCTGTGGTTCACGGTTGGGATGCTGTTCTTCGGCTTGCAAGCCTCCCCCTTTTTCCTCCAAACATAACAATGGTCATTATGGCCAAACAGTTTTATTTTTAATCCATGACAACCCTCTCCTATTTTGGACCCCCCCCCAATTCATACACACATACGCATACACACACAAAAAAGGTGAGATATGTGTTTAAGTGCACACTATCTCTGCCCTGCCTGCAGTTATTAGGATGTGTGTTTAGGTGTGTAATTACCTTTGAGGCCTTGGTAGGCTACTTTGAATACACAATTTTTTGGTATTTGGTAATCTATTAGGATCCCCATTAGCGCTTGCAACAGCAGTAGCTACTCTTCCTTGGGTCCACACAAAACATGACATAATACAGAACATTCAGAACATTCATAGACAAGAACAGCTCAAGGACAGAACTACACACACACATATATACATATATATATATATGTGTGTTTTTACAAAAGGCACATGTAGCCTAAATATTAATACATACAGACAAACTATATTGGTCAAATAGGGGAGCGGCGCTGTGCCATAACACTTGAGCAATATGAGATGGAACAGAGGTCCATGCAATAATGGCTCTATATAATAATGTATGCTTTCTTGAATTTGTTCTGAAGTCGGGGACTGTGAAAAGACCCCTCGTGGCAGGGCTGGTGGGGTTAGTGTGTGTGTCAGAGCTGTGTGTAAACTGACTATGCAAACAATTTGGGATTTTCTGTCATGTCTTATTATGTCTGTTCCTGTCCTTTCTCTTCACTCTGTCTCTCTCTGCTGGTTACCTTCTCTTTCTCTCCTTCTCCAGCTGTTCCTCATCTCCCCTAACTAGCTCGTTCACCCTTTCCCCACCTGTTCCCTTTTTTCCCTCTGATTAGGTCTCTATTTCTCTCTCTGTTCCTGCTACTTTCGGTGTCAGATTCTCGTTTGTGTTTCTCATGCCAGAAGCAAGCTATCGTCTCGTTTGCTTCCTCCTAGTCCTATCCTGTCGGAGTCTGCCTGGCAGGTGCATCCTGTACACTACTAACTATCCTTTGTTTGCACCGTGTCCAGTTCATCATATGCTACGTGTGATCAGCTACCACCGTTCCTCTGTGACCCGCACCGACCCAGAGCGACCTGCAGCCTGTCGCCGCTACCCAGCTATTCATCAGAGGGACTTTATGTTTCATTTGTCGCCCTCTCTGCGGGTATTCTATTGTGTCATTGACAACGTCGGAAGAGGATCTATGCCATTCCTGTTTTTTCATTAAAAGAACTCTGTTTCTGTTAAACCGCTTTTGGGTCTTCACTCAAGTACATAACATTTTCAACATATTAATGCATCTTAAATAGGTCTTTCCTTGCAGCACTCGACCACACAACTGGACAATAATCAAGAACAGACAAAACTAGAGCCTGCAGGATTTCCATTTATTAAAGTGGCCAGTGATTGGGTCTCAATGTAGGCAGTAGCCTCTCTGAGGTATTGATTGCTGTTTCGCAGTCTGATGGCCTTACACTTTCAAAACAACAAACTTTCCAAAACAACAAAACAAGCTCTCCCTCGTTCCGCGTGAATGGAATCAATGGAACGGTATCAAACATATGGAAACCACGTTGGACAATTATCTGAACCATAGACGGTGGGATCTGAACGTGAACATAAGGGTCGGTATTCATAAAGAAAAGTAGGAGTGCTGATCTAGGATGCAAAACTGATCTTAGATCAGCACTTATACTCTGAGATGCTTTATGAATACGGGCCCAGACAGACACACTAAAAGTGAGCTGCCAGACAGCTGTGTTGTGCAATAACCATAGCTTGCTGCTTTTTTCAACAACATATTTTTTTATGTTCTGAAAGCCTGTCTGAGAGCTGATCCTCCATATACTATCTCATAGGCCTAATGATACATATAATTTCAAAGGCCTACTGTGAATTCTTATAAAAGATTAACAAGCAATCGATCACAAGGTATTTGATATTTCACACTGCATTCATTTATGCTGAAGCCTATGTTCATTCAATGCAACGTCATAGCAGAGGTGACAGAGAAATGTCCACAGCTCAAATTTACATTCATAACATGTAAATCACTTTGGCTGTGTTTTTTTTAAATTTTCTTTTTTGGTTGACCAATCAGATCAGCTCTTTCGCCAATAATTGGGTACAATATCAGAATTGGGGCTGCCTGTGTAACTGACATTCATGAGAAAAGTATACCAGGCTACTCACCAATGTAGTTATTGCAGGTAAACATGCGGCTGTTATATAGTGGGGTAAAAAATGAAATCATTATTATATCTCGTCTGCAGTGGTTTTATTACAACTGTAGTCCTTAAAGCATATTTTCCATCTCATAGTAGTACAGGTGTGAGTTAAACCTACCTGTGGCGGGATTCTTGAAGACCCGCCCTCTGGTTTAAAGAAGCACAGGTATACAGGTAACTGCCAAAATAATGGAAACACTCGGAGTAAATGAGGGAGTGGTGTGGTTAATTACGGCAGTTAAGATCAAATCATGCTTCAGTTCATGCATAAAAATGTTGGGCAGGCCATTATTTTGGCTACCATGGCTATGCCCCAATGACTGTATATATTGTATGAATGGACTATGCCATCAACTCAGTGACAGCATTCATTCATATGTGAACACTCAATAGAGTACCATAGTATGAGTCATAATACCCATAAAACCTAGCAGTCAAGCAGGGGAATGGTTCCAATCTTTATACACCATCTGTTTTTCCCATAGGTAATTTTTGAAACACTTAAAAGGGGTGGGTTTTGTGTAGGCTTACCCCGGCGTGCCGTTTTGATAACCGTGTAAATCGCTCTAGGACAAGGTAACTTTTATCAATACATTTTCCTGTATTTACCCACCAAAAAGGAAATGCTAATTAACTGCTAATGTGTGTCATAAAAAACGATAAAATGCCATGATCTGGACGAAACTGCCGAATCAAAGCACAGGTAAGAATCTCTGAATGAACAATCTAATATTAACTAAATGTAATAATGAATAAATTGGTTACATTTCTTAAACTGGACAATTCTGTGAACTGTCTTGTGCAAGTTTTTAATTGACACAAAACCTGTTAGCATAGGTGTCAGCTCGAGATGACGTGCAGGAGCTGGCAGAGATTTGTAGTTTTGCATGTTTACTTGATGCTAGTTAACATTTTCAAATCTGAGAGTAAATATAGCCGAATATATTGACAAAAATCACCTTGTCCAAGAGAGATTTACATGGTTATCAAAATGTCACAGCAGGGCTAGCCTACACGAAACACTGCCCCCTTCTAAAATCATCAATGGGAAAAATTAGTGGTGGAAAAACAATTGGAACCATGTACGTTTTTGACTAGATTTTATGGGTATTATGACACCTCCACTGTGGGTCTATGGGGCATTGAAAGGGGGTCAAGATTGCATCTCATGGAGACATAATATGTAGTTTGAGCTACTCCAGGAAGTGACGTTTGCAGGCTAGCTCAGTGACGCTCCCCCCATTGAGTAACTCAAGTTGAAGGTCGACCGGGATACTACAGGCTGCCATTAGCAACTAAATTTTCCTTATAATTACTTCCGTGTGTGATTTTAAAATAACCGTTTCAAGGACATAGACCTGGTGTATTCAAAGCAATTATTGGTACAATGATTTGTCTTCAAATGTTTTATTTATTTACACAGAGATTGACATTTTTCCATTCACTATAATTGGATGTTTTCTGGAAACAACACCTGCAGTACTGCGGCCAGCATTGAACTTCTGTGGCTTCAATGAGAGGGGGCAGTCTTCCCCCTGCTATGCACCAATAGATGACAACGCCCACATCCACAGGGCACCAGTGGTCATTGAATGGTTTGATGAGCATGAAAACAATGTAAACCATATGCCATGGCAGTCGCAACCCAATTGAACACTTAAAGATTCTGAACAGTTGTGTTTGAGCGGAACACTTTTGTCAAATCGGTGACCATTGTTGGCACACCACCTTTCAAATAGGGATGGAAGAAAAAAATAAAATAGTCAAAAATAATATCCCGATTTATGGAACTATCGTTTTAATATCACTATTATTTGTGCATTAGTTGGCTGTACCTGCACCAAAATGTCAATTTTTCCTTCATAGCTTGTTTCCCATCTTTTCAAAATAGGGAGACAATTTGTGTACAGCACTTTTATTTCCATGACTGATCAAAATTAATGTCCTCATGCTCTCTTGTCCCTTTATAGAAGACATATGGTTAGCAATATGTTTGGGACAATAAATCGCAATAATCACAGTATACATATAGAATCGCAATACATATCGGCACATAACTATTGTGATATTTTATCGTGAGGTCCTTGGCAATTCCCAGTCCTACTTTCAAGGTGTGTTGCATTATGGGAATAAAAATTGTCTGACCTTCACCTACATGTCAACTGCATGAACTTTACAAAAATCATGTGATCCAAGGTCATAAAGTATTGACTGCAAGTTTCTGCAGAAGCTCTTCAACTTCATCCTGCAGCCATCGCCTGCATTGTGTGCAGCTCTATTGTCAACCAATCATTAGGGTGTTCGTTTGACCCACACAAGCGTGACCAATGACGTGACTGAAACAGGAACCAACTTTGCTGCAATTAGTGTATAGAGTATATTTATTAATTTAGAATCTATGCAACGGGAGCATTGAAGCTGTGGTGGCCCAAAGCCCTATTAAGCTGTGGTGGCCCAAAGCCCCCCCCCCCCCATTTTGGGGCGGCAGGTAGCTTAGTGGTTAGAGCGTTGGCCTAGTAACCGAAAGGTTGCAAAATCAAATCTCCGACCTGACAAGGTCAAAATCTGTCATTCTGCCCTGAACAAGGCAGTTAACCCACTGTTCCTAGGCAGTCTTTGAAAATAAGAATTTGTTCTTCACTGACTTGCCTAGTTAATGGTTAAATAAAAAAAATAGCTGTAGTACAGTGATTATGTCACCGTTATAGACACAGGGTGAGAGTCAGACTAATCTTCCTTGTAGATATAGGCTATAAATTAAAATAGTCTGTTCTGGCGAATGTGAACACTCAGCAACCCGTTAAGACTCCTTTATAAAACAATTGATAATGAAGTAGGCTAACTGGTGACTGACAAACAGCATCTGCTGCTCAAAACAGGTTAATTTCAAAACAACTTCAAGTCCAATTCATCTACTGCACGTTTGCACAACAACTTCATAAACAAGATATGGAAATGAAAGGCACAGAACAAAGTTATCAAATGTTAGAACGGTTTAATCATACAGTCACAATTCTGCTTCCCCCCCAAAAATGAGTATTTTTTTCTTCATCTAACATCTGGAAATGTACATAAGGCCACCTGAAAATGTACATGACTTTGACAGTGTGACAAAACTCATATGTTCATATTTATATAATTGACAATATCTTACATTTCTTTCACTTACAAGGTAGTAGCTGTTCCAAAATACAGCCCTCTTCTGTACAAAAATAATTCTGTCATATCCTGTGAAGTTTTCCATGGTAGCAGAGAGGACCAGAAGCAGCCTCATTTTAAGTACAGAGCATTGGTGTTGCTTTAAACTGTCACATGTCAGAAAGACAATATCAACAGGAGATGTTATACAGCTCCGCATACAAAACAAGGCCAACCTTTTTCATAACAGATTAAAAACAAAAACCAAGTCAGATTGTGAAGCCATAAAAATAGTTTTAAAATAACGATTGATCAAATAAAACTGTATACATTATATTTTAGGGGAAAGGAGTGATGAATATACACACATCAAAATGCACATTTTTGCAATCCCCCCCCCCCCAAAGTGTAAAAGACATCCCATTTACAGCATCAACGTTTACAAATGTACAACTGTACAGACGAAATAAAAGCATCACTACCAATTTAGCAAGGCCTGTCAAACATCACAACTAATTTTTTTTTGTCAACTAATAAACTTACACTTAACTGCACATATACTCCATGTATTCTACAATTATTCATATGAAGCAAAAAACAAAAGCCAATACTACTAGTATTACAGATGAGTTGTATAGCTTGTTAGACTACCCAAATCGCTTGCATATTCAGACTGCAAAAAAAAGAAAAAGATGAAAAAAATTAAAACCACCTCTATGACTGTCTCACAATCCTATAAACAAGGATCCTTTTCTCAGCTCATCCCCAAATCTATTCTCCGCTTCACACACATGGAATGAGCCACTTAAAAATAATAATAAAGTCGTCCTACTGCTCTGAACTGCAGGAGGTGAGGGTGCCCTCATTAGGCCAAAGCCCCCTACCCAAAAAAGCAACAATTTAATATTTACTCATACACAAAGATGCTATACATTTTTGCTAAGCTACTTCTATGCAAGAGATGAATATTCAGTACATAAAAGATACCTTTGCTAGGGCAGTGTTCATCTCAAACTACAAGACCAATAAGATGTCCCACAACATGATAAAGAAAAATCATTCCAAGTTATAAAAACCTGTCACAGCATGCCTATGCTTAACCTGCCCCCCCCCCCCCCACTACGGTCATTTCATGTAAATATTACAACCAGGTTAAACTTTCACTATACAACCCGACCTCATGCTTTGCTTCTGAAAAATAATAAACGCCTTACATAGCATTGTCAGGTGTAGCCCCCAAGTAGCCATTGAGTGGGCGGCAAAACATTTTTTTGTTTGTTGCTTAAGACAGTATAGGTGGAGTATAGTGGAATCACTGCCTACGGATGCAACAGCGCATGTTTTCATTTCTCGAAGTACACCGTTTAGTAACGATGCCAGTCATCACCTGGAGCCGACTAATCAAATCAAGCCAACTGCAAGCTGTTCACCAACAGCGCGAGACGGAGAGTAGGCGTTACACCCCGGGCTGTGAAAACAGAGGCAACAAAATCGAGACAATCACGAGCAGCCAACTGGATGACGACCCCCCCCCCCCCCCCCCAAAAAAATTTAAGTACAGAGCTCTCCAAAGCAAAGTACTTTAGTTGGTCCAATACAGACCAATGGGTGACTAACTCATTGGCACGAAAGACATAGTAACCGGTGGGAAAGATGGGTTTCATAATCTAACCATACTATGCAGTGCTATGAGTAGAATGGATCCATCAGCTGCTTTTGCATTGGGATCATTGTGTGGTAGTAGAAAGATAATTTTGTATATTATATTTAAACACATGGCTTTTAATTAGAACAGCTGATAGTAAGTCTGGGTACAAAAACAAATGGAAAATTGTTTAAAAGGATCACTCAAATTTGGCCTTATAAAGTCACTTGCTGGTGTAATTGTAAGAATTGTACATTTTCAGCAAATGCGGTTCTCCCTTTTTTCCCCCTACAGAGGGATTTACAAAGTAAAAAAACAAAAATGTACAAGATTATATACCAAAAACCAGCCAGTTATATCTATTACATCATAAACAATGGGGGCGGGTTGTGCTTTACCTGCACGAGATCGCCTGCAAGACAGTCAGTCAGTCTGTCTGCCTGCCCCCAGATGTCACAGCATTTCTTAGGTGAAGTTGAATAATTGTTATGGGTAATTCCCCCCAAAATGGGGGACAAAGGGTATGTCAAAGGTCAGCTCTGATGGAGCGCCTCTTTATAGAACTAGAAAAAAGGGGGTGGGGGGCTCCTACTCTGCTCTTTAGTCAAGGGACACGAGAGGGAGGATAGGTCTACATGAGGCCGTTGGTGGGCCCGCCAATGGGCCCCAGGTCAGAGCCACTCTTCATGTAATACTTCTCCAGCTTGGCCAGGATGTGCTTGCCATAGGTATATTTGCGCAGGGTGGCGATGTGGGGTCGGATCTGGGGTAGAGAAGAACAAAGATGAAATCATTAACATTTATAGTGGTACTGGCCAAATCAGGTTTAAAGACGTGCTTCTTGTTTTGATTTTAAAGAACTAAGCCACCTGCCTCCCACTTAAAATATTGTCCTTGAAGGATTCTAAGAGATTAAAAAGTGATTGGACAGAAAAAGTCAATCTCCCCAACAATTCACGTAACAGGACAGACTGTGGATACACATTCTTATCAATGGAGTATTGTAATGAAGGATCAATGTACATTTGTACGTGAAATTGTAATGTATTAAAGGAGCAAATGTTTTGTGTTAGGACTAAACCAACCGATGTGGGACTTTTAGGTCTGTTACAGATTTTAGGGAGGCAAAAGTCACCAGTTACTACACACACACACACACACACAAATATATATATTTTTTTGCGGAATATAAAAAACAAGCTTATTGTGCTTAAAGAATCAGACACTAAATTATGTGTAAACTTGAGGTTTACACAATTAACACCAAAATACAAAACACTTGTTCAGTTAGACAAATCTAAGAAGGCTATCTATGTCAGTGGTTAAGAATGCAGAGGTGTTTGTGCTGAAGCACCACACCTACACTAATAAACATAGTTTAATTCCTTCAGCCTGTCTCAATCTGAAACTGTACAGTTCACAAATTCAAACTTTGCAGTGGAAAGCAGTTCGTAATGTCACCACTCTATGTCCGCGTCAACATTTGTATTGATTCGACTCAGTGCTTTACAACAACAAAAGGTTGTGTATACATAAAAATATAAACGCAACATGCAACAATTTGAGTTACAGTTCACAAGGAACTCAGTCAATTTAAATAAATTAGGCCGTAATCTACAGATTTCAACTGACTGGGCCGGGGCGCAGCCATCAGCTGCTGCCTACTATTCCTAGGGTCCAGCAAAATTAAAGCAGTACAATTCAGCGTGTGCCCTCATGCCCCTACTCAAGCAATACCACATATCTACAATAAAAAAAAAATCCATGTATGTGCGTATGTATGCATGTTTGTGTTGTTTCAGTTCCCATTGTTACATAAGGTGCATTCTGATTTGTTTATCTAATTGTACTGCTTGAATCAGTTACTTGATGTGGAATAGAGTTACATGTAGTCATGGCTCTGTGTAGTACTGTTCGCCTCCCATTGTCTGTTCTGGACTTGGGGACTGTGAAGAGACCTCGTGACATGTCTTGTGGGGTATGCATGGGTGTCGAGTGGTGTGCCAGTAGTGCAGACAGACAACTCAGTGCATTCAACATGTCAATACCTCACAAATACAAGTAGCGATGAAGTCCATCTCTCCTCCAAATTGAGCCAGGAGAAATTGACATGCATATTATTGTTAGCTCTCTGCATACATGCAAGGGCCAGCCGTGCTGCCCTGTTCTGAGGCAATTGCAATTTTCCTAAGTCCTTTTTGTGGCCCCTGACCACACGACTGAACAGTCGACCAGGTGCGACAAACTAGGGCCTGCCATGTTAGTTCTATTAAGGTAGAGCAGTGCTTGTATCCATTGTATTCGGTGCATGTGACAAAATTTAATTCGTATCTGGTCAAACATTTTTTTTTCTACTAAAGTTGATTAAGGGTTGGCAACAGGCTGATTGGTTGGCTTGTTGAGCCAGTAAAGGCGACTTTACTATTCTTAGCAGAATACCTTTTGCTTCCCTCCAGGCCTGGGAGCACATACTTTCTAGTAGACTTAAACTTAAAATATGGCAAATAGGAGCGGCAATATCGTCCGCCATTATCCTCAATCATTTTCCATACAAGTTGTCATGGTTGGGCATAGGCCAGCCCACTGGGGAGACAGGCATAGGCAATCAGAATGAGTTCTTCCCCACAAAAGGGCTTTAATACAGACAGAAATACTTAGTTTAAATCAGCTGGCAGGTCTGAGGATCCCCCAGGTGAAGAAGCCGGACATCGAGGTCCTGGGCTGGCGTGGTTACAAGTGGTCTGCGGTTACGAGGCTGGTTAAGTTATCTGGAAACAACTCTGGTGGACATTCCTGCAGTCAAGCTTGCCAATTGCACGCTCGCTTCAAAACAATGTGGCATTGCATCATGTGCCAAAACTGCACATTTAGAGTGGCCTTTCGTCCCCAGCACAAGGTACACCTGTGTACAGATCATGCTGTTTAACCTTTTATGACTAAGGGGCAATATTTTAATTTTTGGATAAAAAAACGTTCCCGTTTTAAACAAGATATTTTGTCACGAAAAGATGCTCGACTAATGCATATAATTGACAGCATTGGATAGAAAACACTGACGTTTCCAAAACTGCAAAGATATAGTCTGTGAGTGCAACAGAACTGATGTTACAGTCGAAACCCAGATAAAAATCCAATCAGGAAGTGCCGCATTTTTTAAAACCGCCTCATGCCAATGACTCCTTATATGGCTGTGAATGAGCTTACGTTTTCTACGTATTCCCTAAGGTGTCTACAGCATTGCGACGTCTTTTTAACGCATTTCTGTTGAAGAATAGCCATAAGGGACCACATTCAGCAAGTGGTCACATGATGACTCCCGCAGAAAATCTTGCGTAAAATACTGAGGTAGCCATTTTCCCAATCGCTTCTTATGAGAAACCAATTGCCTTGACGGATATATTATCAAATATATATGTTAAAAACACCTTGAGGATTGATTCAAAACAACGTTTGCCATGTTTCTGTCGATATTATGGAGCTAATTTGGAAAAAAGTTTGGCGTTGTAGTGATAGCATTTTCCGGTCGATTTCTCAGCCAAGCATGATGAACAAACGGGAGCTATTTCACATACAAATATAATCTTTTTGGAAAAAAGGAACATGTGCTATCTAACTGGGAGTCTCCTGAGTGAAAACATCCGAAGTTCTTCAAAGGTAAATTATTTAATTTTATTGCTTTTCTTATTTTTGTGAAAATGTTGCCTGCTGCCAGCAGAGCCTAGCATAATGCCATGATAAACTTACACAAATGCTTGTCTAGCGTTGGCTGTAACGCATATTTTGAAAATCTGTGATGACAGTGTGATTAACAAAAGGCTAAGCTGTGTCTCAATACATTTCATTTGTGATTTTCATGAATAGGAAAATTTTCTAGGGATATTTATGTCCGCTGCGTTATGCTAATTCATTTGAGGCTATGATTACGCTCCCGGATCCGCGATTGCTAATCACAAGAAGTTAACTTCTTTGGGACTGGGGGGCAGTATTGAGTAGCTTGGATAAAAGGTGCCCAGAGTAAACTACCTGCTACTCAGGCCCAAAAGCTAGAATATGCATATAAATAGTAAATTTGGATAGAAAACACTCTGAAGTTTCTAAAACTGTTTGATGTCTGAGTATAACAGAACTCATATGGCAGGCAAAGACCTGAGAAATGACCTTTTCAAGTCATTGCCTATCGAATATAGTGTCTATGGGGTCATATTGCACTTCCTAAGGCTTCTACTAGATGTCAACAGTCTTTAGAACCTTCTTTCAGGCTTCCACTGTTAAGGAGGAGAGAATGAGAGCTGTTTGACTAAGGTGTCTGGCAGAATGCCATGAGCTGATCATGCGTGCGCCTGTGAGAGGTAGCTGCGCTCCATTGCATTTCTAAAAGACAATGGAATTCTCCGGTTGGAACATTATTGAAGATTTATGATAAAAACAACCTAAAGATTGATTCTATACATCGTTTGACAGGTTTCTACGAACTGTAATATAACTTTTTTGACATTTCGTCAGAACAAGTGATCACGCATTATGCATTTGGTTTACTGGGCTAAATGTGAACAAAAATGAGGTATTTGGACATAAATGGACTTTATCAAACAAAAAACAAACATTGTGGAACTGGGATTCCTGGGAGTGCATTCCGATCAAGCTCAAAGGTAAGTGAATATTTACAACGCTATTTCTGACACCTTTCCTTCTTTGGAAAATGGCTGGATGTTTTTCTGTGACTAGCACTGACCAAACATAATCGTAAGATGCGCTTTCACCGTAAAGCCTTTTTGAAATCTGACACTGCGGTTGCATTAAGAAGTTTATCTATATATTTCCATGCATAACACTTGTATCTTTTATCAATGTTTATTATGAGTATTTATGTTATTTGATGTGGCTCTCTGCACTTTCACCGGATGTTTGCTTGAGACAATGCATTTCTGATCATAACATACCAATTTCAAATGAGGTTTTTGGACAAAGATTAACTTCATCGAACAAAACACACATTTATTGTGTAACATGAAGTCCTGTGAGTGCCATCTGATGAAGATCAAAGGTTAGTGATTAAGTTAAATCTCCATTTCTGATTTTTGTGAGCCCTCTCCTTGGCTGGAAAATGGCTGTACGGTTTTCTGTGACTAGGTGCTGACCTAAATCGTTTGGTGTGCTTTCGCAGTAAAGCCTATTTGAAATCGGACACAGTGGTTGGATTTACAAGAAGTGTATCTTTAAAATGTATAATACTTGTATGTATAATACTTGTATGTTTGAGGAATTGTAATGAGATTTGTTGTTTTGAATTTGGCGCCATGGAATTTCACTGGCTTTTGGCGAGGTGTGATGCTCCCGTCCCACATATCGCAGAGAGGTTTTAATCAGCTTCTTGATATGACACCTGTCAGGTGGGTGGATTATCTTGACAAAAGAGAAATGCTCACTAAAAGAGATGTAAACAAATTTGTGCACAATTTTAGAGAAAGAAGCTTTTTATGCCAACGGAAAATTGATGGGATCCAATATTTCAGCTCATGAAACATGGGACCCACACTTTACACGATGCGTTTATACACCAGCCCAGGACCTCCCCATCGGGCTTATTCACCTGCGGGATCGTCTGAGACCAGCCACCCAGACAGCTGATGAAACTGGGTTTGCAGTTCGGTGTCGTAACAGACTTCAGTGGGAAAATGCTCAACTTCGACGGCCACTGGCACGCTGGAGAAGTGTGCTCGTTATGTCTGAATCTTGGTTTCAAATGTACAGGCAAAGCGGTTGTTGACGTCAACGTGGTGAACAGAGTGCCCCATGGTGGCGGTGTGGTTATGTTATGGGCAGGCATAAGTTGTGGACAACAAAAACAATTGCATTTTATGAATGGCAATTTGAATGCACAGAGATACCGTGATAAATCCTGAAGCCCATTGTCGTGCCATTCATCCGCCTCCATCTAATAATGCACAGCCCCATGTCGCAAGGGATCTATCTGTACACAATTCCTGGAAGCTGAAAATGCCAGTTCTTTTTGTAATAACTACACCACTCATTCAACAACTACACCACTCATTCAACAACTACACCACTCATTCAACAACTACACCACTCATTCAACAGACTTTTCAAAGCGACAAATAAGTATGCAGGGTGAATGCCCTGCTCAGGGGCATTTTGAGGCCAAAAACAGGGACACTTTTGCAATCTGTGTGGCACAGTTGTCAACATCCTGGTCCTCAAATGAAACTTTAAACTTTTCTATATATGCTATTTGTTATTCCTCCACAAGTTTTGATCCTTTATATTGAGCAGACAGACCAGTTCCCTACCTCCTCCCGCTGCCTCCTCCATTTTTTGGGTAATGCTGTAATCAACTGGTTGTGCTCTTGGATTGACCAGAACTTTCAGTACAATTCTGATAAATTATATTGCAATGTTGGAGTTAACAAAATACCCTTTTCAAACATCTTTCCCATAATTACAGGTATTTTATCAACCAGCACATTTGAGATATGCCATAATATTTGTTGTAATACATGTTCTCTTTTCAGTGAGATGAAATTGAAATTGTAGCCAGCTCTGCAATGCTTGTTTGAAAAAAGTATCCTTTTCATTAATTGAATCCTACAGACGAAGAACCATATATGTGACATTTAAAAAAAAAAAAAGAGATACATGAAAATTCATTATTGGACACCATTTTTCTATAGTGAACCGGTTTCACAAGCTTTCCACGCGCTAATTAACAATAATTTTAAATTTAAAGATATACTCGTGGAATAACCGTTTATGTGCACCACTCAGAATGAACGGACAAGCGCACAACCTTTGTTGCTGATGAAAATCGCAGAAATGTGGGAAAGAAACGTAAAACAAAACTAAAAGAATGGAAAGACAGGCAAAGGAAGATCTTACAGGATGCGGGAAAACCCTATACAAATCGTAAGGGTCAAGAAAAAAAAAACTGGGAAAAGCTGTCCAAAAGAGGTATGTGGAAGAACCGTATATCAAACAATCAAGCTAGCTAGCTAGCTATAGAGGACAGTAACGAACATGTTCTGGGTTATCTAATTTGTAACTATAGAGAAAACATATTAGCTAAAGTTCGTTGGCTACTAAATCATACACTATCGTTACAAATGTTATTGCTAGATTATAGAAAAAACATAGCTAGCTACTTTTTCTCCATCCATCGGATGATTCGACATGGCTACAGTAGCTAGGAAGTTACACTGTATCCTGCAGGGAAGAGCGTGTTCCACGACGTGCAGAAAGGATTGTGGAAAGTTGATTGATGAACGCAAGCTGCATCTGTTCAACAGTTTCTATACTGTCCCATACGAGAAACAACAAGCGTTGATTCTCTCCGGCTTAGAACAGGTTAGAAATAAGACAAAACGCCTATTATTATAATAGCTATATTGAACACTTGCATAGTTTAACTTTGACAGTAATGATACGTACATTAACGTTAACTCTAAAAGTGCTGTGTTACACAATGGTGCAATACAAACTCATTCTGTGTATAGATTGGGAGTGTGTGAAAGATGGAGGTCCTGATCAAGCAATATCCTGAATGTGCTACAGTATATTAAATTCTGAATTCATCATTGTCAATTTTTATTGCAGCATGAGGTGAAATGGAGACGTAAACCTGAGGATACAAAGGAGAACAAACGACGGAAACAAACCTTCAAATACCATGTACAGCAAGCAGGCCAGAGAGTGAATGTGTGCAAGGTTACTTTCATTGTCTGTGTTCCAGCTAACCAACAGCAGTCTTCAGGCAAGTGAAAATATGAATTAATGTCTATATGAATATCAACTACAAACATATTGTATTCTCTGTACTAGTTTTTAATAACCTGCTAATTGAAATGTAATTGTTTTGGTCAGGTTATTCAGGAAACGTTAGCTGAGGCAGGTGAGGTTGCAGGGTCTCCAGATCAGGCTACTGAGAAAGCATAGCAATAGGTAATGCGCTATGGATTCCAGCCTGGATTATTTCACTATAGCAGTGCTCTAAACAATCTTCTAAACATTAACATGGAGTATCGAATGGATGAATAGCGAATTCTGAAACAAAAATATAAAAATGTTTTACTTTTAAACAAAATTATGGTAACTAAGCTGTCCAACTACCACCTGAGCATTGAGGACTGAGTGCCGATTACCTTCCCACCTCCCACCGGACAGCACTGGCCTAATTCTCGCCGCCCTACAGGACCCCCCGGCCACAGTTGCACTCTAAGGCAGGTCCCTAGACCATTGAGAGAATACAAGTTTAACAACACCTTGTTGTCTCCTTACAGGCCACATCGGATACATGCTACAGTGAAAGAGGGCATCAAGGAGCACATTCTATCTTTCCCAAGAACCCAGAACCACTACTCTCGGATGAAGGGGGATGTACACAGAGAATACCTCAGCCCTGATCTGAATTTGTTGCGAATGTACCGACTCTACAAAGAGAAGAATACCACATCATCTGCAAAATTCTGGGTTTATAGGGACATTTTCAAACAGCAGTCTCAATTTCGGCCAACCCAGGAGTGACACCTGTGGCAAATGTGACGCATTCTTCACTAAGATGTCAGCAGCAACATCTGAAGAGGAGAAGAGGAAGATTGCAGTTGAAAGTGAGTTGCACCATCGAAAAGGCCTACACATAGCTTCAAAGTGACACTGAGTGGGCTAAAGCCAATGCTGACTGCCATGTCATTTCTGTGGATCTACAGGGGGTGATGTACACCCCTAATCTGACCCACTCCAATGTCTACTACCAGCGGCAGCTGGCAAATTTGGACTTTTGCATCCAGGAACTTGGAAAAGAAGATCCTGCATACATGTGTGTTTGGCATGAGGGGATTGCACACCGAGGGTCCATTGAGGTGGCAAGCTGCATAATGAAGTGGGTGAAGACAAAATTCACGCCACTCACCAAACCAGAGGTGCGCAAGTTGATCATATTCAGTGACAGATGCTGTAGGCAGAATAACAACTGGCGGATGCTCAATCTGATGTCGATGCTCGTCTCTATGGGTTACTTTACCCAGGTTGAGCAGAAGTTCATGGTCTCTGGTCATTCTTTTCTTCCTTGTGATCGATCTTTTGCCACCATCGAGAAGAGGCACAAGGTGTCAGTCCTTCATACACCTGATGATGTTTCAAAGATGATACTTGAAGCACAACCAGCAAAACCATTCAAGGTGATGAGGATGCAATGTGAAGACTTCAGGCACCACCCAGATTCTGTCCTCAAGCGACCAGCTGGACTACAGATCACCTCAGTGAGGTGGTTAAAAGTCACAGGTATTGCACAGAGAATAGTTTACTAACATCCCATCAACATGCAACATGTTGTTCTAACAATAAAATATCCTAATGCTTGACTGTGAAAGTTGTTTATTGATGTCAGGAACTTAAAATGTTTGTTTTAATTTCATTTGAGGATCCTTGGAATCTGTACGCCAGACAGAGCCACAGTCTATTTGAGGGATGGAAATCGTGGCTGATCTCCAAACCAAAACAAGGAGCTACACCTCAACCTCCCTATTTTGCAAGCCACTACCCTAGAGCATATGAGAGTCCTCTGCCCATAAAAAAAAACAAGTACCAAGATCTGATGACCATGCTCAACTACTTGCCAGCTGCTGCACGCTCTTTTTATGAATCACTGCAGAGTGAATCATTTGTTGTTAAACCAAGCTACATAATTAACCGTTTTTTTTCTGTGAGTTTATGATCCCCTGAACAGTATGTTGAATCTGAATACATTTCAGAAGACATGTCACCCATACTGTAGGAAATTAAATGTATAGTAGGTGTTTATGTGAATCAATTTGTGTATGATTTGAACCAGCACAATATATTGAATTCATTTAATTTTAAGATGTTGTTCCTCGTGTAGAAAATGTTATGTACAATGTGTTCTGTTGAAAACTTAATTGCTGATCAGTGTTAAACACAGAGAATGGTTTTCTGAACGTTTTGTAATATTGACCTTAGGGACCTGCATATTGGCACATCACATTGATCCATATTTGATATTTACAAGTTGTGCTTGTTTTGATTTAATTAATTTAATTGTATTCTATTTTTGTAGTTCTATGGTATGTTCACATTGAGGCTTCATTTTAAATGAGACTAAGATTTCATGACTCAACTTTTAAGAATAGTCAGTGCTAAAGTTGATAGACCTTTAAATGAACCTCCATACTAATTCATTAACTGTATATTGCATTTAAGTTATTTACATGAAGGGCATCTGTACTTGAAAGTACTTAAAACATCATATCAGGTGTTAAAAAAGGACATCTTACAAGAGTCATGCAAAATGTCACATATACTGTTCTTCCACAAACTGAAATCACTGGACATACTGTTCTTCCACCTTCTAAAAATTAAAATGGCAATAAAAAAAGTATTATTTGAAATAACAAAAAAATATAAATTGTTGTTGGAAGATATGGGTATGGTGAATTATTTGTCAACCATAAAACACCTAATGTGGTACACACAATTAATAATATAAAAATAACTGATTATCTTAAAATGGAGGATTAAGGATTAAAATCGCAGAAATGTGAATAGGATTAAATTGTAAATGAGACATGGCAATCTGCACAAAGGATGAGCTTTTAGTAATCTACTTGAGAACCATTTAAGGATATAGTAAAACTTTTGAATAAGTGAAGCTTTTAGAGAGGTCTCAACCCACCCAATTCATATTAATTTTATAGACAGGCACGCTTTATTTTGTCTAGTTTAACGTCCCAGATAAATAAAAAAATTTGCTCATATGATTTGAAAAAAATAAAAATAAATCAGGAGTAGGCAGTGCCATCAGTGAGCAAACAGAGATATGACTAAGGAGTTATTCAGGGGATTTTTTTCCATAAGTAGACAGGCATTTCCCTCTCCTTGGTTGCAGGATCTTGTCTATTTTTACAAATGTTCTATTAAAATTCATTGTGGAGAGCTTATTTATATCTTTGTGATATGAATACTAAGTTTGTCTACTTCAACGGCAGCCCATTTTATAGGTAAACTGCAGGGTAATGTAAAAGTTGTATTTTTTAAAGATCCAATACATAATATGGTATACTTATCATAATTAGGTTTTAGTCCAGAGGCCAGAAACGTTATCTAGATCTTCAATGAGACATTGCAGGGATCTAGCTTGTGGAATTAATATGAAACTTGAGTCATCGGGATACACAGACCCCTTTGCTTTTCTGCCTTGGATTTCTAATCTAATGTTATTGGATCTAATTTTAATAGCTAGCACTTTGATGACCATAACAAATAGATAGTGACAGCGGACACCCCTGTTGAACTCCTCTTGACAATTCAAAACTCAGAAGTAGCCATTTGCTATTTTACACCTGGGGTATCTATGCATTACTTTTACCCATTTTATAAAAGAGAATCACCAAAATGGAAAAAAATCCAGGAATTTATAAATAAAATTCAGTGTTACTTTATCAAATGCCTTTTCAAAATCCACTATAAATACCATTTCTGGCTTCTTAGATGTTTCATGATGTTCTATTATTGCTAGTATTTGTAGTACATTATCTCCAATGTATCGTCCATGTAAAAACAACCTGTGATCAGGATGAACAATACCTGGTAAAACCAGGTAAGTGCAATGCATTTTGCTAGTATTTTTGCATCACAACATTGAAGTGTAAGGGGCCTCCAGTTTCTTAGATAGCAAGTATAAAGATCCTGTCTATCTGGGTCTTGTTTTAATAATAGTGAAATCAGACCTTCCTGCTGAGTACCTGGCAGACTACCATTTCTATAGGAGTAGTTAAAACAATCTAAAAATTGTGCTTTTAGTACATCAAAAGGCTACCAAGCCCATGGGGTTTTTCTAGACTGAAAGGATTTAATAGCCTCAAAAAGTTATCTAATTTGGCTTTCGCACTGATCTCTGTATATTTGTTAATTTTTTGTATTATTTGGAAAGAATTCCTTACTGTAATCAGTGAGAGAGGATGAGAATTCCTTAGCATTCAGTGGGAGAGGATAGACGGAAAAGAACATCTGCTTAAAATATTTAGCTTCCTCTTAAAATATAACTCGGAGAATCATAAATGACTCCATCTTCAGTAATGAGTTTCTGCAAATTATTTGCATTAGCGTTCCTGTGTTGCAGACGCAGGAAGAATGGAGTGTATTTTTCTCCATATTCCATCCAGCTTGCTTTATTCTTGTAATAGATTTACATTCGATCGGTCTTCAATATGTCCCTCAAATGCTTTGTTTTTCCACTTATTTTGTTTCTACCTGTACTATTAGTTTATGTATTTCCCTTGTTAGTCCGGTCTGTCTCTTTAGCCAGAAACAGCCTTATTATTGATGAATATTGAATGACCTCTGGGATACCTTTAAATGTACCTTCAAACAATAAGGGGATTTGCTGAATCTATATTATACTAGAAAATTTAAGTTAAATTATTTTATTATTTTTAACTAAGTTATCCTCCAGTAAGCTTTGAATACATTTCCAATATCCCTGTCCACGTGGAAATTCTATAGGAGTTATGTGAAGGCCAATTAGATGATCCGATCCCATTCGGTCTCCTATTAAAACTTTAACCTCTGAGAGACAAGAAAATAGTCAAAACAACTAGCTTGATTAAGTCTCCATGTATAGCTCACTAGGTCAGGGTTTTTTAGTATCCAAATATCCACTATTTCTAATGTGTCCATAATATTTTTTTATTTCCTTAAGGGCAGTGTACGATAGTTTGTAGATTATGGACTAAAAAAAATCAGAGATACTTATTAACACTTAGTCTCCCACCATAAGGATTTGAGCATTTGTTGCCTGTAAATTATTTAAAAAAATTGGTATGGATCATCCTGATTTGGACCATATAGATGGGCCAAATATTTTTCGTCCACTTTCATATTCAAAAAGGTCCACCTTCCTCACAAATCATTCAGATCAACATTTTTGTTAATTAATAATCCCAACTTTTGAGTTATTTTGTCCATGACAAAATTATTTCACCACCCCATTCCCTTTTCCATGCAACTTCATCTAAGGGTGTAGAGCAAGTTTCCTATAAACAGTATATGTTCTATTCCTTTTAGTCATTTTTTTAATAATCTGCTAAACCATTACAATTATAACTGGCTATACTTATTTCACCCCTTACCATAACTAGATACTATTCTCAGTCTAAATTGACCATAATTAGTGCTTGTAAAAATACTGCCATCAGAGGTATTGACGGTCAAAATTAGAGCTTTCAAATGTCTGATATTTAGAATTCAAGATATAGAATCTAGCAATATTTGTTTTATTCTCTTGCCTGTGAGCCAATGCCACAGATGTTTGAACATTTAGACAAGATATTATGTGTGTAGTAAATCTGAGTAGGTTGAGTGTATGACATTGGATGTGATTTAGTGAGTGTGTGTACAATGTCTGTATAAGAGTAAGACTAATGTGTGATGTCCAAATAAATAACCCTGCCAATTTGCATGGTTGAGTGGCTGTGTGTAACATGTAGTGCGTATAGGCTTAATATTCATGATGATAATTGTAATCCATATCAACATCATAGTTGCATCATAATTACCTTTATCATCATCATCATCATCGAAAAACACATCCCAGCATTTCCATAGCAATTGACGTTTCACATGATCATGAATGAGACCTTGCATTACTAGAGACGGCGTCACTACAATACAAACGTATCCCGTACAATGTTATTATTCCCCAATGTCCCTATTCTGATATCTTCCCCTTGCTTGTTGTAAACAAACATGTAGACAGACATAAACCAACAAGAAACATTCAATTACAGAACAGTTCGACTAGAGAGGGCGAGAAGACGAGAGAGCGAAATCAAGTATGTATATGTAAATCAGTATGTGTAAGCGAGCATGTAATGGAGTACGTGTGTTCATATATTTTTAGTTCCCATACTTTCTTTTTTTCGTAACCTGAAGTCCCTGTAGAATTTAGTACAGCCATGGTGTTATGGAGCTGTCGATCTATAAAAAGAGTTTATCCACAATGAGAAAGGCACGCTTACCCTTCACCCTCTTGCCTCTGTACAGGATACAGCCTCTAAGGAAGTTCGTTCATCTCGTGGAAATTGGTAATTGAGACTGAATTTGGTCCATTTAAGCTCCCTTCCCCTGGTTTTGATCAGCTCCTTTTGTTGGTATTGTTCAAATTTTGAGATGATCGGTCAGGGACCCTTGGTCTTGTTAAGTCTCTAGAAGTTTCAAGGCGGATGCATGAATTCTCTGATTATTGGATGCGTCCTCAGGAATCCCAGAAAATACGAGATTTTCACGCATGCTATGACTTTGTATGTCTCGTAGCAACTCCCTCATCACCCTGTTTTCCGTGAGGAGACAATCCATTTTGAAATCGTGAATTTTTTACCTCGGCTGCGAGTGCTTTGTTCCCTCCTTGGAGCATGAGAATTTCACTCTAGAGTTTAGCAAAAATCCCCCCTACTACCTCCTCACACAACTTTCAGGGTTGCATGGATACCAGCAAGAGCACTAGCCTCCACTTCAACAGTAAGTAAATTGTCTGTCGATTAATCTCTTTTTTTGTTGGATTCTTTTGCGAGGTAGCCGGATCTTTCAATGATGGAGTAGGTTGGTCCTTGAGAGCGTAAAGCTGTTGATACTCATCAATTTCCCTCAGGATGTCCTTAGTATCCAGGTTGGCTCTTTACTGCAATCAGTTGTTTTTCAAAAGGTAACGAGTCTTTCCCATGATGACAACCGGTGTCTTTGTAGTATAGCCACCTAGCACTGTTTGGTTAGCGGTGTAAAAGCTAACATCACATAAATCCACACACAAAGTTTGGTCTTCGTATTTAATGCATAGCGGTTTGTTTTAAATAAAAAATAAAAAAAACAAGTGTTCTCCAGCATACAGTGTTCAGCTGTGCACTCTGATGACGTGTCCCAGTTCTTCCATGGCCTGCATACTCAGACGGCTAATATTGAGCTTGCTTGGGATGCTCTTGATCGACATGTACGAAACAGTGTTCCAGTTCCCGCCAACATCCAGCAACTTCGCACAGCCATTGAAAAGTGGGATAACATTCCACAGGCCACAATCAACAGCCTGAACAATTCTATGCATAGGAGAGGTCATGCTGCATGAGGCAAATGGTCACATCAGATAGACTGGTTCTGATCTACGCCCCTTACATTTTTTAAATTAAAGGTACACTAAACACAAAAGTATGTGGACACCCCTTAAATTAGTGTATTCTTCCATTTCAGCCACATCTGCTGCCCTACAGGTGTATAAAAATCAGGCAGACAGCCATGTTATCTCCATAGACAAACATTGGCCTTACTGAAGAGCACAGTCAAATTTCAACGTGTCACCATCATAGGATGCCACCTTTCCAACAAGTCAGTTAGTAAAATTTCTGCCCTGATCAACTAAGTACTGTTATTGTGAAGTGAAAACGGCTCGGAGCAACAGTTCAGTCGCGAAGTGGTAGGCCACACAAGCCCACAGAACGGGACCATCTGTCCTTGGTTACAACACTCCAAACTGCCTCTGGAAGCAATGTCAGCACAATAACTGGTTTGTTAGGAGCTTCATGAAATGGGGTTTCATTGCCGAACACAAGCCTAAAATCACCACGTGCAATGACATGCGGCAGCTGGAGTTGGATAAAGCTCGTCGCCATTGAACTCTGGAAACGCGTTCTCTGGAGTAATGAATCACACATCACCATCTGCCAGTCCGACAGATATCTGGGTTTGGCGGATGCCAGGAGAACGCTACCTGTCCGAATGCATAGTGCCAACTGTAAAGTTTGGTGGATGAAAAATAATGGTTTGGGGCTGTTTTTCATGGTACGGGCTAAGCCCCTTAGTTCCAGTGAAGGAAAATCTTAACGTGACAGCATACAATAAATGACATTCTAGACAATTCTGTGCTTCCATCTTTGTGGCAACAGTTTGGGGAAGTGTTTTTGAGATTAGCGTCGAAGAACTTGTCTGGCCAGCTCAGAGGTTTGACCTCAACCCCACACAACACCTTTGGGATGAATTTGAATGCGAGCCAGGCGTAGTCGCCCAATATCAGTACCGAACTCATTAATGCATGTGGCTGAATGGAAGCAAGTCCCCACAGCAACGTTCCAACATCTAATGGAAAGCTGTCCCAGAAGAGTGGAGGATGCTACAGCAGCAAGGGGGGGGGGGGGGCAACTCCATATTAAGGTCTATGATTTTGGAATTAAATGTTCGACGAGCAGGTGTCCACATACACTACATGACCAAAAGTATCTGTGACCAGATGTAATGTTGAAGTCGGAAGTTTACATGCACCTTAGCCAAATACATTTAAACTCAGTTTCATACTTCCTAACATTTAATCCTAGTAAAGATTCCCAGTCTTGGGTCAGTATCACCACTATTTTAAGATTTATTTAGGCTTTTATTTTCTTCACAACATTCCCAGTGGGTAAAAAGTTTACATGCACTCAATTAGTATTTGGTAGCATTGCCATTAAATGTATTAACTTGGGGAAAACATTTATGGTAGCCTTTCACAAGCTTCCCACAATAAGTTGGGTGAATTTTGGCCCATTCCCTCCTGACAGAGCTGGTGTAACACTCCGGTTTGAAGGCGTCCTTGCTCGCACACGCCTTTTCAGTTCTGCCCACAAATGTTCTATGGGATTGAGGTCAGGGCTTTGTGATGGCCACTCCAATACCTTGACTTTGTTGTCCTTATGGCATTTTGCCACAACTTTGGAAGTGTGCTTAGGGTCATTGTCCATTTGGAAGACCCATTTGCAACCATCTTTAACTTCCTGACTGATGTCTGGAGATGATGCCATCATCTATTTTGTTAAGTGCACCAGCCCCTCCTGCAGCAAAGCACCCCCACAACATGCTGCCACCCCCATGCTTCACAGTTGGGATGGGGTTCTTCAGCTTGCAAGCCTCCCCATTTTTCCTCCAAACATAACAATGGTCATTATGGCCAAACAGCTCTATTTCTGTTTCATCAGACCATAGGACATCTCTCCAAAAAGTATGTTTGTCCCCATGTGCAGTTGCAAACAGTAGTCTGGCTTTTTGTGGTGGTTTTGGAGCAGTGACTTCTTCCTTGTTGAGCGGCCTCAGGTTATGTCCATATAGGACCTGTTTTCCTGTGGATATAGATGCTTTTGTACCCGTTTCCTCCAGCATCTTCACAAGGTCCTTTGCTGTTGTTCTGGGATTGATTTCCACTTTTCGCACTAAAGTATGTTCATCTCAAGGAGACAGAATGTGTCTCCTTCCAGAGCAGTACGATGGCTGCGTGGTCCCATGGTGTTTATACTTGCATACTATTGTTTGTACAGATGAACGTGGTACCTTCAGGCATTTGGAAATTGGTCCCAAGAATGAACCAGACTTGGAGGTCTAAAAGAAATTCTTGGTTGAGGTCTTGGTTGATTTCCCCAAGATGTCAGACAAAGAGGCACTGAGTTTGAAGGTAGGCATTGAAATACATCCACAGGTACACTGCCAATTGACATCAATTTAGAAGCTTCTGATAGGCTATGACATTTCTGGAATTTTCCAAGCCGTTTAAAGGCACAGTCTACATACACTAAGTTAACTTCTAACCCATGATACAGTGAATTATAAGTTAATCTGTAAACAATAGTTGGAAAAATTATTTGTGTCATGCACAAAGTAGATGTCCTCACCGAGTTGCCAAAACTATAGTTTGTTAACAAGAAATTTGTGGAGTGGTTGAAAAACGAGTTTTAATAACGCCAACCTAAGTGTATGCAATCTTCCTACTTCAACTGTACATCTCTATTCCCAGTCATGTGAAATCCATAGATTAAAGCCTAATGAATTTACTTCAATTGACTGGTTTCCTTATATGAACTGTAACTCAGTAAAATCATTGCATGTTGCGTTTATATTTTTGTTCAGTGTAAAATACTTTTCACACCACATGGAAAGGAGACTGCCATGGGTAACAATTAGAATTTGGATAACTAGAAATACTGTACCAAAAGTACCACCAACCTTTGGCTTTATGGCAATACATGAACCTGGCCTAAATTAAACTGATCTGAATTAACAAACAATGGGAAACGTGGGATGTACTCACAAGGAACAAAACAGGCCCGAAACAGGGAGGGACTAACCTTAACTTCTCCAATGAGAAATAGCTGTTAATGTAGCAAAATGTTTACAGTGAAATCACTAGATGGTATATGTCAACCCACCTTGTGCATGATGATTTTGCGCTGGGCGGGCTCGGCCATGTCGATCATCCTCTGCACCACGTAGTTGGCGTACTGATCCTTCATCATTGTGTAGAGGGCGCTGTGGGGGCCGTCCTTCTGGCAGCACACCTCGTCAATCAGCAGGGCCCGCTCGGCACGGGATGAGTGGATCACACACTTCTCCACCACGTTACTTAGGGAGAGACGTGGGCTCAGTTAAAAACAAACTATACGGGGCGGTGTCCTGAACACAAAGTCAGCCTAGTCCTTAATTAAAAAGCTAAAGGCTGGAACGTGACTATTTTCAGAAAACTAGGTGTATGTCGCACATCACTACTTCACAGGAAAGCCATTTGAACCATTTAAAAAAAAAAAAAAAAAATCAAAATGGATTTGTTTGCCGAAATGCCTTCTGGAACGTGAACTTTCATGTGCCTTAATAACAAACGTGTATGCCATCTGTACATATGAATAAAATTGTTAAATTACGAGCCTAGTTGGTTTAGCCACAGAAAAAGGCAGCAACCTTCCCGCTAGCCATGATTGGCTGAGATGAGTGTATACCGAACCACGCAGTCAGAGCCGGCCCTAGCCTTTTGGCTAAGCAAAATTTTGGCCTACATCATTCAAGAAGATAGAAATGCAAATTCCCATGAAACTGATTGGGATCAAATAGTCACCATGCAGTTGCAGCATGGACGCTGCACCTGTTAAATGTGAAGAATTATCATTCATGATTGACAGTATATAATTTTTTATAAAGGTCGGCCTAATTTGGTGTTTGAGGATTTTAAAAATAGAATAATGTATTTGAGCCATGTGTAGGAATAGGCCGTTATTATATTTTGGTGATACATTGCAGGCAATGTATATTATAAAATTACATAGTTCAATATTTTACATTTTGGTAACAACTTTAATTGAAAAATGACAATACATTTGAAATAAAATGCAGTTCTGTCCTTAAAAATATAGCACTACATCACTGATTGTGTTGCTCAGAAAAAGCTAAATACAAAAGCAAGAAAGCCGCAAATTTGGGCACGTGACTGGTACTGGAAAAGAGGACAATATGGATTAACAATTTTGCAGAAAGAGTTTGAGGTAAGAACAGGTTTAAATGCGACTTGTAACCTTGCCCATCTTTTTTTTGTGAGTGAGAGATTAACTTGAGGTAGGATGAACTTCAATGTTCCATGGGAAAAATTGTCTTAGACACAGTACTGCTGTACACAAAAGACAATCAACATAACACATTGCACGTTACCCTTGTCATACAATTCTCATATAGCCACATACATAACACTTTGCATATTCCCTTATTCTGTCAGTGGCGTACGAACACGGCACAGCTTTACTTATTGCTGTTTAGGTTATATGTTGGACATGGGAAAAAATAAATGCTTATACCTAGTCGGCTAACATGTGGGGACCTTTTAGCGTCGGCCAGAATCTTTATATTAGTTCTGAGTAGCTGATTGGCTGACAGTGAGACATGCTCGCATCTGGTCTGAGCACTGATCGGAAGCCCGTAGATCGGGCAAAAAAACACTTGTAATGCCCGCCCGGCTTAACTCAATGGAGCATCTCTCATTGAAAGTCCGGGGGAAATCTTCATTGGAAACCCGCCCATGAACGTAATTCGTCTCACTCAGTGGAGGCTAGGGTCACTTTAAAATTGGAGGTGGGTCTCATTGGAATGGTATAACAGGAAAGCACATCTTCACATGTCTCTCTCTCACCAGCTATAAAAAAAAAGATTTAAAAAAAGGGGTGGTTTGTGTTGCCATACCTCGCAAATTTGTGCTGGCTCAGGAGGAGCACCTTCCCGCGGACCTCTGCCACAATCTTGCTCTTGTCTTCGGGTCTGCCGTGCTCCAGGACGTGCTGGATGACGTAGTTGCCGTACTGATCCTGCAGGGGGCGATGGAAGCAAAAGACAGTGTGGGATCACATTTCCCTTTCACACCAAAAGGAAAATAGTAAATTTCACCATCTTGTAATATCATTTAGATAACACGCACTACGGATTCAATAATGTTTAGATAGTCGAGAGATTTTCCTTTGACACAGACATCTATAAATGACACCCCATAGTAGCAATAGCCCTAATTATGTAGTGGCCAAGGAACCTTAGTAGCAACCTAAGCCGAGAGCTCCTGTAAATATGTTATACTTATCAAAATGCATGTGAACCCTCATGTGCCTTAATACAAACTTGTATTCCATCCATAAATACGAATATTTTCTTTAACTACAAGCCAAGTTGGTTTAGCCATGGAAAAATACAAAAACCTTCCCACTAGCTATGATTGGCTGAGATAATGGATGGGCTGGACATGACAGAAGATGAATTTGGATAGGACTGCCATATAGCATGCTTCTGTCTATAACGTGAGCTGCTCAGCATGTGTTGACAGTCCTTTCTATTGCAGGGTTTTTGAAAGATATAACGTTAGCCATCGAGAACAGCAAAAATGTTGCTACTTTTCTCAACATTGATGGCCTGAACTTAGCAGCTGCCATCAACAGATCAGTTGGAAGTTGTGATGGACTATTTATTGCACGCACGCACACACACACACACACACAGCAGTCGGTGTGAACCGGAGTGATTTGACAATGCTGGCCCTACAAGATGTAGCTACAACCGTCGACAATAAACGTGAATCCGACCATCACCCCTGGTGAGACAAAACAGCAACGCGCCAGTGAAGAGTACTTTTTGCCAGTCCCGTCTGGACCAGCGATGGTGGATTTGTGCCCATAGGCAACGCTGTTGCCGGTGACGTCTGGTGAGGACCTGCCTTACAACAGGCCTATAAGCCCTCAGTCCAGCCTCAGCCTATTGCGGACAGTCTGAGCACCGATGGAGGGATTGTGCGTTCCTGGTGTAACTCGGGCAGTTGTTGCCATCCCGTACCTGTCCCGCAGGTGTGACGTTCGGATTTACCGATCCTGTGCAGGTGTTACACGTGCTCTACCATTGCGAGGACGATCAGCTGTCCATCCCATCTCCCTGTTGCTCTGTCTTAGGTGTCTCACATTACGGATATTGCAATTTATTACCCTGGCCACATCTGCAGTCCTCATGCCTCCTTGCAGCATGCCTAAGGCACGTTCATGCAGATGAGCAGGGACCCTGGGCATCTTTCTTTGTGTTTTTCAGAGTCAGTAGAAATGCAAATTTAGGAGACTAAAGAGGCCTAACAGTCACCTTATAATTGCCTACATGCTGTAAGCTGTTAGTGTCTTAACTTCTTATGGCTGGGGGGCAGTATTGAGTAGCTTGGATGAAAAGAATGCCCAGAGTAAACTGTCTGCTACTCAGGCCCAGAAGCTAAGATATGCATATAATTAGTAGATTTGGTTAGAAAACACTGAAATTTCTACAACTGTTTCAATGATGTCTGTGAGTATAAGAGAACTCAAATGGCAGGCAAAAACCTGAGAAAAAAATCCAACCAGGAAGTGGGAAATCTAAAGTTTATAGGTTTTCAAGTATTTACCTATCCAATATACAGTGTCTATGGGGTCAAATTGCACTTCCACTAGATGTCAACAGTCTTTAGAGCTTTGTTTGAGGCTTCTACTGTGGAGGCGGGAATGAGAGCTGAGTCAGGGGTCTTGGCAGAGTGCCATGAGCTGATCACACACACGTGACCATTGCATTTCTACAGATAAGGGAATTCTCCGGTTGGAACATTATTGAAGATTTATGTAAAAAACATCCTAAAGATTGATTCTACACATCGTTTGACATGTTTCTACGAACTGTAATATGACATGTCTGAACTTTCGCCTGGACTTGCCCGCACCTCGTGAGTTAGGATTTTTTTTTTTTACCAAACACGCAAACAAAAAGGAGGTTTTTGGACAAATTATGGACTTTATCAAACAAAACACACATTTGTGGAACTGGGATTCCTGGGAGTGCATCCTGATGAAGATCATCAAAGGTAAGTGAATATTTATAATGCTATGTTGACTCCACAACATGGCGGGTATCTGTCTGGGTTGTTTTGTCTGAGCGCTGTACTCAGATTATTGCATGGTGTGCTTTTTCAGTAAAGTTTATTTAAAATCTGACACAGCGGTTGCATTAAGGAGAAGTGGATCTAAAATTCATAACAGTTGTATCTTCTATCAATGTTTATGAGTATTTCTGTAAATTGATGTGGCTCTCTGCAAAATCACTGGATGTTTTGGAACTACTGAACATAACGCGCCAATGTAAACAGATTTTTGTATATAAATATTAACTTTATTTAAACATACATGTATTGTGTAACATGAACATGAAGTCCTAGGAGTGTCATCTGATGAAGATCAAAAGGTTAGTGATGAATTTTTTCCATTTCTGCTTTTTGCGACTCCTCTCTTTGGCTGGAAAAATCGCTGTGTTTTTTGTGACTAGGCGGTTACCTTAACAATCGTTTGGTGTGCTTTCGCTGTAAAGCCTTTTTGAAATCAGACACTGGTGGGATTAACAACAAGTTGATCTTTAAAATGGTGTAAAATACTTGTTTGAGGAATTTTAATTATGAGATCTCTGTTTGAATTTGGCGCCCTGCACTTTCACTGGCTGTTGTCAAATCGATCCTGTTAACGACCGTTCCACAGGTGCATGTTCATTAATTGTTTATGGTTCATTGAACAAGCATGGGAAACAGTGTTTAAACCCTTTCAAAGATAATTTGTAAAGATAGGGTCCTGAAAAAGGGATTTTTTTTGCTGAGTTTAGTTGGCCTGCTTCAGCTACTTGCAGAGTCATACTACAGCTATGAAAATGTTTATTGGTAGGGAGTTGGGATTATGCCTGTTCATTGTAGCTAGCAAGATTCCAGATGACCCATCAAGTTAGACAGGTGTGTATGGCCATTATTTAATTAACATGTGTACAATTTACACGTGTGTAGGGTAAGCAACATCTAATAATTATAAAATATTTGCATCTGGACTCTGTTTTTTGATATTGCTACTATGCAAATAACCTTCTGTATCCAGTACATGTGACAAATAAACCTTGATATGGGGTGTGTTTCCCAGAGACTAATGAGGTAATGGGAAGAACATGACCTGCACCAAAGTCAGATTAGGATATAGGCCAAGATAAAAAATAAATTATCTGGAGTTTCCTTATTGTAGACTACTACTTTTAGTCTTGAAATCTTTGGGTTTTATTACACTACTCAACTCGGTTTGGCACATGGCCTCATGTGAATCCTTAAAGAGATGGGTGGGGCTAAAGCTTATGAGGGTGTGAAGGATGCTGAATGGGTGTAGACAAAGAGGTCTCCAGTAGATGTACCAAAACATTCAAGGGCCATTTTTCTTAACCTGTTGAAACTCTGGGGGCGCTATATAATTTTTGGATAAAAAGACGTGCCCGTTTTAAGCGCAATATTTTGTCACAAAAAGATGCTCGACTATGCATATAATTGGTAGCTTTGGAAAGAAAACACTCTGACGTGTCCAGAACTGCAAAGATTCTCTGTACGTGCCCTAGAACGTGAGCTACAGGGAAAACCAAGATGAGACGGCATCCAGGAAATGAGCAGGATTTTTGAGGCTCCGTTTTCCATTGTCTCCTTATATGGCTGTGAATGCGAGAGGAACGAGCCTGCCCTTTCTGTCGTTTCCCCAAGGTGTCTGCAGCATTGTGACGTATTTGTAGGCATATCATTGGAAGATTGACCATAAGAGACCACATTTACCAGGTGTCCGCCCGGTGTCCTGCGCCGAAATTGGTGCGCAAAACTCAGCTGCAAGTATTTTTCCATGGAATTTAGAGAAGAAAGCAGGCTTCCACGAACGATATATCAATGAAGAGATATGTGAAAAAACACCTTGAGGATTGATTCCAAACAACGTTTGCCATGTTTCGGTCGATATTATGGAGTTAATTCGGAAAAAGTTTGACGTTGTAGGTGACTGAATTTTCGGTTCGGTAGCCAAATGTGATGTACAAAACGGAGCGATTTCTCCTACACAAAGACGCTTTCAGGAAAAACTGCACATTTGCTATGTAACTGAGAGTCTCCTCATTGAAAACATCCGAAGCTCTTCAAAGGTAAATGATTTTATTTATTTGGTTTTTGTGAAAATGTTGCGTGCTAAATGCTACTCAAAATGCTAAGCTAGCTTAGCATACTCTTACACAAATTAGTGAATTGCTATGGTTCAAAAGCATATTTTGAAAATCTGAGATGACAGTGTTGTTAAGAAAAGGCTAAGCTTGAGAGTAGGCGCATTATTTTCATTTTATTTGCGATTTTCAGAAATCGTTAACGTTGCGTTATGCTAATGAGCCTGAGGCTTTAGTCACGATCCCGGATCCGGGATGGGGAGTTTCAAGAGGTTAAAAGTGGGGTCACAAATGTATCAAATTTCAAAGCAGAATTACTTCCCAATTTTTCCTCAACTGTAGTGTATGATACCATTTCTAGCACTAAGTCTACATATATATATATATATATATATTTATTTATTTAAAAGTACAATCAAATTTTGCTACATTGGACCGAATCCAGGTGATGGGTCACATACAGTGCATGCGGAAAGTATTCAGACCTTTTCCACATTGTTACATTAAAGCTTTATTCTAAAATGGATTAAATACAAAAAAAGGTACTCGATCTAAACACAATACCCCATAATGACAAAGCGAACACAGTTTTTAGAAATACTTGGACATTTATATGGTGCGGCAGGTAGCCTAGTGTTTAGAGTGTTGGACCAGTGACCGAAAGGTTGCTAGATCGAATACCAAGCTGACCAGGTAAAAATCTGTCATTCTGCCCCTGAACATGAGTTAACCCACTGTTCCTAGGCCGTCATTGTAAATAAGAATGTTCTTGACAGACTTGCCTGGTTAAATAGAAAGGTTAAATTAAACTAAACTTTTTTTTAAATCAATAAAAAAATAAATGTATTTACATAAGTGTTCAGACCCTTTTACTTCATACTAGCAGGTGTCCACATTTAATTACTGGTCATTGTTAAATTGTGTGTTTTTTATCAGCCATTTTATTTACTATAATATTTCTGCTTTTTGTTTACCAGAATGTGCAGATTGACTGGCAGGTCAACACTTTCTGGCTTGGCTAGCTAATTGTTTTTGTTTGAATGATGCATCTGGACACGGTACCAGCTTTGTTTCCTCTGCCTGCTAGTTCCTGACCTTTGAACAATTCAATTGAAGAGTCACCTGAAGCTTAAGAGGCATGGGAGATGCAGTAAAATGAATGCAGTATGGAGGCAGGGGGCTCATCGTGAGGATGAACTGTGTGTAGTGAGCTTCTGGGGCCCAGAGCTGCTGAGACGTCACCCAAGTGGGTTTTACACATTGTGAAGGAGGAGAAGTCCAGTAACGACACAACTCCAGGCTGGTTCCCCGAGTAGACCTCAACACAATCCTCACCAGACTCTTCATCCATCCTCTACCTGACCATCTTCCTCTGATCAAGACATGAACTGTCCCCCTCCATCTTTGGGAGGATGCACTCAGACTTGGCCTCTATTGGTTGACCCAACTACAGCTAGGCTACTCATGATGAATTGCTTTTCTGTTTTGAAAAGCTTTGAGAATCTTATGAAAAGCACCATTGAACTGTCATAAAACTATTAAATATCACTGCAGTCACCGCAGATTGCTGAAGGTTAAACGACAAGAAAGACACTTCTGATTTGCATTAGACACAGGCCTATTCAGGTCCATGTGGAACCAGCAGCATATTTGCCCCTTCAGGGATAGGTGATAAGACAGTTATGGGTGTGGTTTTAAGGGAAAAAAATAACTTAATATACTTAAAGCTTTGCAGGAAAAACTTCTAACTCACCTGACCAGATATCAAAAGTGATTGATAAAGTATTGATAATTAAAATCAGAATAGGCAGGCAGGAGAGAGGTGGAGAAAAAAAATTAGAATCAGGTGGTGTCTGTGACCAGAGGGATTATCCAAACAGAGCGGAGAAGCGGGATGCTGCGAATCCTCTACGTGACAGGACAGAAATATTTATTCTAAACAAAGGAACAAGAAAAAGGAGGGAGGGAGGCAGCAGAAGGAAGAGGCGTGCTCTGAGTTTAGGAGGCGGTCTGAAAAGAGGGATAGAGAGTTTGAAGGTAAAAAGGCCTCTTCGGTGTTAAAGCAGACTGGTTATTGAGAAAGAGAAATATGGAGGAGGAGTGAGGGAGGCGAACACGAGGAGGACGTCCACGTGGGAGGCGAATTGCTGACCTTGAACAGTGCATCGCTGGACACTGTATAATATGTTTTGGGTGTCATCTCCAATGAAACGCCTTGATATTTCTAGATGGAATAAGTGGGGGGCGGGGGGTTAAATTAGCATCATAGGTGGAAGTCATTGACAGCATAAATACATGTATTACATTTACATTACATTTAAGTCATTTAGCAGACGCTCTTATCCAGAGCGACTTACAAATTGGTGAGTATTATTAACCGTAGGATAAAAAACGGACACTGCGCATGGTCATGTTCGTTAGGCACCATAGGGAAGAAAACGTACTGAAACAGGAAGGGGCTGTTCTGACTTGTTCAATGAGAATGGCCCATTTTTTTTCTTCCCTTTCGTGCCCTAATGAACACATGCTGCACAGCCACATTAACAAATGAAAACATCACAAGAACAAAACATGCTTACACACACATTCAGAAGTTTGGGGTCACTTAGAAATGTTTGTTTTTGACAGAAAAGCACATGTCAATTAAAATCAAATTGATCAGAAACACAGTGTAGACATTGTTAATGTTGTAAATGACTATTGTAGCTGGAAACGGTTATCAGCAACCATCACTCCTGTGTTCCAATGGCACGTTGTGTTAGCTAATCAAAGTTTCTCATTTTAAAGGCTAATTGATCATCAGAACCCTTTTGCAATTAGGTTAGCACAGCTGAAAACTGTTGTTCTAATTAAAGAAGCAATGAAACTGGCCGTCTTTAGACTCGTTGAGTATCTAGAGCGTCAGCATTTGTGGGTTTGATTACAGGCTCAAAATGGCCAGAAACAAAGAACTTTCTTCTGAAACTCGCCAATCTATTCTTGTTTCCATCTACAATAGTAATTTACAATATTAATGTCCACACTGATGTTATTTTGTGCTTTTCTTTATAAAACATGGATATTTCTAACATTCAAACGGTAGTGTACACACACACAACCATACCAGTCCTAAGTTTAGACACGCCTACACATTCAAGCTTTTATTTGAACTATTTTCCACCGTGTAGAATAGTGACGACATCAAAACTATGAAATAACACATATGGAATCATGTAGTAACCCAAAAAGTATTAAACATATCAAAATATATTTTAGATTCTTCAAAGTAGACACCCTTTGCCTTGACAGATTTGAACACTCATTGCACTCACAGTCTCAATCAGCTTCACCTGGAATGCATTTCCAATAGTCTTGAATGAGTTCCCACATATGCTTAGCACTTGCTGGCTGCTTTTCCTTCACTATTCAGCCAAACTCATCCAAAACCATCACAATTGGGTCGAGGCCAGGTCATCTGATGCAGCACTACATTACTCACCTTCTTGGTCAAATTGCCCTTAGACTGGAGGTGTGTTTGGTCATTGCGCAAACCAGATGGGATGGCGTATCGCTGCAGAATACAGTGGTAGCCATGCTGGTTAAGTGTGCCTTAATCTAAATAAATCACTGACGGTGTCACCAGCAAAGCACCCCCACACCTCCATGCCTCACGGTGGGAACCACACATGCTGAGATAATCCATTCACCTACTCTGCGTCTCACAAAGAAAACGGCAGTTGGCAACAAATCTCAAATTTGGACTTAGGTGGAAATCTGTCCTTTGGTCTATCTAATATCCATTGCTTGTATTTCTTGCCCCAAGCAAGTCTCTTCTTCTTGGTGTCCTTTAGTAGTGGTTTCTTTGCAGTAAATCGACCATGAAGGCCTGATTCACACCGTCTCATCTGAAATGTTGATGTTGAGATGTGTCCGTTACTCGAACTCTGAAGCATTTATTTCGGCTGCAATTTCTGAGGCTGGTACATCTAATGAACGTATCCTCTGCAGCAGGGATAACTTTGGGACTTCATTTCCTGTGGCGGCCCTCATGAGAGCCAGTTTCATCATAGCGGTGGTTTTTGCGACTGCACTTGAAGAAACTGTCAAAGTTCTTGACATTCTCCATATTGACTGACTGAATGTCTTAAAGTAATTATGGAATGTCCTTACTCTTTGCTTATTTGAGCTGCTCTTGCCATAATATGGACTTGGTCTTTTACCAAATAGGGCCATCTTTGTATACCCCCACTGTGTCACAACTAATTGGGACAAACATAATGAGGAAAGAAATTCCACAAACAAAGCACACGTGTTAACTTTTTATGGCTTTTTAATGGGGGGGTAGCTTGGTAGCTTATTGAGTAGCTTGGATGAATAAGGTGCCTAAAGTAAACAGCCTGCTCCCTCAGTCCCAGTTTCTAATCTATGCATTTTATTTTTAGATAGGAAACTCTAAAGTTTCTAAAACTGTTTGAATGATGTCTGAGTATAACAGAACTCATATGGCAGGCAAAATCCTGAGTTGAAATCAAAACAGGAAGTCAGAAATCTGAGCTTTGTATGTATTCACCAGAGTCCAATGAAATCCCCTTGAGATATGATGTTGCACTGCCTAGGGGTTCCACTAGATGTCAACCATCAATATAAATTATAATGAGACTTCTATGATGTTGTGGGAGTGAATGATAGCAGAATCATTCAGGTGTCTGGCAGTCAGCCATTTTCTGATCATTTTTATTCCTCGTGGTGGTCACTTGTGTTCCATTGCTCACGAAGACAAGGAGTACTCCGGTTGGAACTTTATTGAAGCTATATGTTAAACATCCCAATGATTGATACTGTACTTAGTTTGAAATGTTTCTTTGACCGGTAATATCACTTTCAAGTTTTTGTCCGATATAACGCTGACCAGAATGTGTTTGGATATGTATACCAAACGCACTAACAAAAGAAGGTATTTGGACATAAATGACATTTTCGAATAAAACAAACATTTATTGTAGACCTGGGATTCCTGGAGTGCTTTCTGATGTAGATCAAAGGTAAGGGAATATTAATCATGTAATTTCTTGTTAATGTTGACGCCATCTTTGCGGCTGTGGTGTTTTTACTTCTGAGCGCCGTCTCAGATTATTGCATGGGTTTCTTTTTCCGTAAAGTTTTCTAAATCTGACACAGCAGTTGCATTAAGGAGAGGTATATCTATAATTCCATGTGTATAACTTGTATTATCATCTACATTTATGATGAGTATTTCTGTTGAATGATGTGGCTATGCAAAATCACTGGATGTTTTTGGAACTAGTGAATCTAACGCGCCAATGTAAACTCAGATTTTCTGATATAAATATGAACTTTATCAAACAAAACATGCATGTATTGTGTAACATGAAGTCCTATGAGTGTCATCTGATGAAGATTATCAAAGGTTAGTGATTCATTTTATCTCTTTGTGCTTTTTCTCTCTCGTTGGCTGGTAAAATTGGCTGTGTATTTTAGTGAGTTGATTATGTTAGGTCACCAACGTTTGTGGTGCTTTTCCCGTAAATCCTATTTGAAATTGGACACTGGTGGGATTAACAACAAGACTACCTTGAAAACAATATAAAATACATGTATGTTTGAGGAATTTTAATTATGAGATTTCTGTTCTTTTGAATATGGCGCCCTGCACTTTCACTGGCTGTTATATCGCTCCCGGTAACGGGATCTCAACCATAAGAAGAAGTTAATTGAAATGCATTCCAGTTGACCACCTCATGAAGCTGGTTGAGAGAATGCCAAGAGTGTGCAAAGCTGTCATCAAGGCAAAGGTTGGCTACTTTGAAGAATCTCAAATACATTTTGAATTGTTTAACACATGATTCCATGTGTTATTTCATAGCTGATGTCTTCCATTTATCCTACAACGTAGAAAATACTCAAATTAAAGAAAAACCCTGGAATGAGTAAGTGCCCAAACTTGACTAGTACTGTAAATTATAATAACAATATTTGAGAACTAACAATGACCAAAGTAGAAACTAGACAGTGAGAATCTAAAATGTCATCAAGCCACCACTGATTGTTATATTTGAGTTACCCAGATAGCATAAGAACCCAGGAATAAGAACCCAGCATTAAGCAATCGCAAAACAAATTGAATTGTAGGAAATTTGCTTTAAAGCAGCATTCAGCAGTTGAAACAAAGAATTTTCCCACCCATTTTGGTAAAAAGCAGAGAGATGGGGTTGGAGAAATGTAACCTAAAATTCATAGACTGCATGATGGATGCAAGGACTGATCATCCAGGATATCACTATTATAGTTTTAACTATGTTTTGAGGCTATATAGCTGGGGTACTCAAGTATTATTTGTGAAAGTCCGTATAGATAATGTAATTTATCAGCATAGTAACAAACCCACACCTCACAACCCATGCAACACTAAACTGTTCACACCCCTCGTTGGCAGATAGAAAATATGTTGCCGTTTTAATTTCCTGCAATTCTATGTATTCTTCCATGTGTTGTGTGTTTATATGATACCAAGGGTCAAAGTCCGACCGAATAAAAAGTATATTTTACATTTTATTCCCTCCCCTCTGGACCTGCAGTCCGTATTGACCCTGTTCTGGGTCCGGTCAGTGTTCTGCCTGTTGAGTATGGGGTCTATATTGTGTATGTCAAGGAGGTTGGTGGCACCTTAATTTGGGAGGACGGGTTTGTGGTAATGGCTGAAGCGGAATGGTATCAAATACAAACATGGTTTCCATGTGTTTGATTCCATTCCATTCACTCTGTTCCAGCCATTACTATGAGCCGTCTTCCCCTCAGCAGCCTCCACTGGTGTACGTTTACAAACATTGGTGTAAAACAAGTTAATATTTTGGATTCTGATTGGGTATGACAGTTGAACTAAGTTTGAGGCATTTATAAGTTATATTCTTTAATAGTCAATGGGTACATATCATTAATTTATACGTCCAAAAGTGGACATCGCAACTGCTGATTTTTCTCTCACTCAGCCAGATGACGAAGTTTGTAGAATTTCAGGTAACTAGCTTAAAACTGAAACTCTCAGCTCCATGGAGAAATAGGTAGAATTGCAGGAAATTGGCTTAAATATGAAAACATTTACACGTCCAAGATGTGGGCCTCTAAAATACAGCCACGGCCCATGCTATACCCACCACCTAAGCCCCTTTTTGATCCAATAAAAACCGTGCAAAGCGTTGGCCATGTGTGAGCGACTGGGGTCTAGTTAAGAGTTGAGACTACGGCTCGCCTGGCTGCAGTTACCTGGCCAAGCTGCTCAGAGTGCTGGTGCAGCTCCTCCAGGATGGGCAGGGTCTGCTCCTGGGTGCAGTGCTCTAGGATCCTCTGGATCACCCTGCAGCCGTAAGGGTGGGTGGACAGCACAAACACCTGCAGGGGAGACGACACATCAACAAAATGTGTTACAGGCCCCATTGAGCCTAAATAAGTGGGACATAAAGTAAAGCATTTAGGAAGATGAAATAAATAATAGGAATATATGGATGTTAGGAAATGTTTGTACATTTTTTATTCATTTTTTAACACTTGAAACGGGTCCAAATCAGATGGTCCATACATTGAAAACTGTGGGGAAGCTGAATAATATGTGCGTGTCTGGGTCATTTTCAGTAGGTGAAAAGCCTTCAGAAAGGGGCAGGTACAGCTATTGGAACTAGTCCAATGAGAACATATATTATTGTTTCCCCATTGGATAATGTTTTGATGCAGTGTGCCCTGCTGAACACAATGTGACTGGAGGTTGGGTTGATGTTTTCTGGGTCGTGTACATTAAGTACTAAACATAGAAAAAAAACTACGTAACAGGAAGGGTCAACATGAAATTCTCCTAACACATTCTCCTTTACTGTTACAAACAGTTTTCCATTGCATGACCAAATGAATTGTCTCTCACCTGGCCCTGGAAGGCATCAATAATGAACTGCAGGGCCTGGGGCTGGACACACTCGATACACTTCTGCACCACATGGTTTCCGTTCTGATCCTTCACACACTTTAGCACGTGGCCGTCTAGCTCCCGCACTATGTCACTCTGAGGAAGGGGAAAGAGAGTGGAGTAATTCATCCAGCTCTCCCTCCATAGATCTTCTGAACATTTTCAACCCATCTATGTTAATCCCATGGAAATAGAATGACCAAGTCATTACACATCAATTTACCTTCTAATGGCTCATGGTAATAGATTGAGGACTTTGGGTGACAGACAATGTAAAGGGCAATTCAAAGAGGACGACAACAGGACCATACTACATAGGTATCCATCTCCCATGCTTACTGGAGAGTTCACCACACTCAGAAACACAGTTAACCACAACACCAGGGCAATGTCTCAAACGGCACCCTATTCCTATAGTGCACAACTTTTGACCAGGACCCATGGAGTTCTGGTCAAAAGTAGTGCATCGTATATAGGGAATAGGGTGTCATTTGGGACTCTTCCTAGAAGCACCCCCCCCCCACACAAAAAAAAAACCTCCATCTATAATCGGAAGAGAAGTGAAGAGCCACTTACAATTACCTGCTGGTCGGAGGATATGGACTCCAGGGCCTTCTGGATCACTCGGCAGCCGTACATCTGCAAGGCCAGGGGCAGCACGTGGCCGCGGATTCGGGTGGCAAGAGCCAGCTTCTGATCTGCACTGCCAAACTGCAGAGAACATTTCAATGATGATGCAAAAATATGACTACCTGTTCTCTCTGGCTCAGTTGGTAGAGCATGGTGTTTGCAGCGCCACAATGTGGGTTTGATTCACGTAAATGTATTAAAGCATGATTAAGTCACTTTGGATTTATAAAATCATGTTTAAGTCTGGTAAATGGCATTTATTATTGATAAGTGTTTGCTGAATATACAGTAGGTCAATTTGACACCTACTCATTCAAGGGGTTCTTTATTTTTACTATTTTCTACATTGTAGAATAGTGAAGACATCAAAACTACTAAATAACATATTAAATCATGAGGTAACCAAAAGTGTTATATCAAATACATTTTGATTTGTTTGAGATTCTTCAAAGTATCCACCCTTCGACTTGATGACAGCTTTGCACACTCTTGGTATTCTCTCAACCAGCTTCATGAGGTAGTCACCTAGAACGCATTTCAATTAACCGTAGTTAAGTTATTTTGTGGAATGTCTTTCCTTAATGCGTTTGAGCCAATCAGTTGTGTTGTGACAAGTTTAGGGTTGTATTCACCCAAAGGGTTGGACAGCTGAACAGACAAAGACTTGTTTCCACCAGCACAAGTATATATGATAGTGGGGCTATCATTTGTTTTTCAAAAGAACAATGACCCAAATTTGGGTGAAGTATCCTCCTTCCCTCTAAACATTACATCTTTATTGCTAAGCAGGACGTTAAGTGTTCCGGGCAATAAACTGTTCCTTCTCCCTTAGTGACCGGACCTAACCTCGGCCCCCATTCACCACCCTTATCAATGACTGCAACCATGTGATTGCCTTTACTCAGTGCATTGCAAGCTTAATTGTGTCCACCATATACATTCCTCCTACAGATAACCATTAACTTCTGGTGTAGAAACTAGACAATGGCACTCATTTCCATAGGAGACCTGATAATTAACAATATTTCAAGTTTAGGAGTCAGAACCCATTAGGGCTGTCTTCTGAATACCACCCTATTTGGTAAAAGACCAATTCCGTATTATGGCATGACCAGCTCAAATAAACAAAGAGAAACGACAGTCCATCATTACTTTCAGACATGAAGGTCAGTCGATACGGAAAATTAAGAACGTTTAAAGTTTCTTCAAGTGCAGTCACAAACCATCAAGCACTATGAAGAAGTTGGCTCTCATGAGAACCGCCACTGGAAAGGAAGACTCCGAGTTAGCTCTGCTTCAGAAGATAAGTTAATTCGGTACCAGCCTCAGAAATGAAACCACTATTAAAGAAACCACTACTAAAAGGACACCAATAAGAGACTTGCTTGAGCCAAGAAATCCGAGCAATGAACATCAGACCGGTTCCAACCGCCATGTCTTTGTGAGACGCGGAGTAGGTGAACGGATGATCTCAGCATGTGTGGTTCGGAGGAGGTGTGATGTGTGGGGGTGCTTTGCTGGTGACACTGTCAGTTATTTATTTATAATTTAAGACACCAGCATGACTACCACAGCATTCTGCAGCGATACACCATCCCACCTGTTTTACACTTGTGGGGCTATCATTTGTTTTTCAACAGAACAATGACCCAAAACACACCTCCAAGCTGTAAGAGCTATCTGACCAAGAAGGAGAGTGATGGAGTGTTGCATCAGATGACCTGGCCTCCACAATCACCCGCACATAACTCAGTTGAGATGGTTTGGGATGAGTTGAACAGCAGAGTGAAGGGAAAGCAGCGAACAAGAGCTAAACATGTGGGAACTCCTTCAAGACTGTTGGAAAAGCATTCCAGGTAAAGCTGGTTCAGAGAATGCCAAGAGTGTGCAAAGCTTTCATCATGGCAAAGGGTAGCTACTTTGAAGAATCTCAAATATATTTTGATTTGTTCAACACTTTTTGGTTATTACATGATTCCATGTGTTATTTAATAGTTGATGTGTGTACTATTATTCTACTGGTACTGCATACATTTTAAAGCAATGCTCTTACCCACATTAACTTACAATAGGTGCATCCCAAGTCATTCAGACAACCATGTCATGATTAACCTTCTTTGATATATATAAAAAAAATTAAAATATATATATATTTTTTAAATCAGCGTTAGTAAAAAGCTATAAAATCAGACACATACTGTATTGAAGGCACATTAAAAGTTGGTATGATTATGAATCAATGATGACACAAATATCCCAAGTACCATCAAATGTAACCCTACAACTGTGACAACGGTCCCCACCTCAAAGAACTTCTGGATGACATAGTTGCCAAACACGTCGGTCATCAGCTGATAGGCCGCCTGCAGGATCTCCCCAAACACCATCTGCCTCTCGGCGGGGGTGGCCCTCTCCAGCTTCTGCTGGATGAACCTGGAGACAGACGGGGAAGAGGAAGGAGGGACATGGGAAGGGAATTTTAGTGGCAACACAATAATCATATAGTGATAAGGAAGTGTCTCAAGAGCATGATTAGGAGGGTGTAATATGCAGCAACGGATGTGTTTGTATCCGTTGATCCGTATGTCTATCACCCACCTGGAGCCGTGCTGGTCCTGGGAGAACTCCACCATGTGGCCGGGCAAGTCACGCAGCTGCAGGTTGGGGAAGCGGTTGTTGCGGAAATCCTCCAGCAGGCGGCTTCGCCCACTGGGCATGACGTCCGAGCGGCTGTAGCGGGGCCGCGATGGCGGGAACAGCTGGCTGCTGGAGCTGAACAGGCTGGAGGTGGCTCCTGCGCTGCGATACTTTGCCTCCGCACCCGGCGCTGCCGAGATGTAGCGCCCACTGCCGTTCGTCAGGCCGCCTGGGGGTTGGGGATGCCAGGGCGGAGCAAAATGATGAATGGGTGTTGCCATAGAAATACAATTTTTCAACCCTCACTACGTTAACTTGAATTCCCACTCTAGTCCCATTTCTACAGATGTTGCATGGACAGCAGCACAGTTACGCAGAGTATTGGTTGAGTGAAGTTCATGTATAGTTTACAGCAAAATATATCGGTACCCTTGCACTTTTCTTAAATAATTCCATATTTCTCAAATAAGTTACCAAAGCAGTGGGTGTTCTTTACTTTGAATGCTTCATTTGGTAAACCCCACTGCTGAAGGAGACAAGAACTTCTCAAAAACCTACCTAAAGCTTAAATCCCGGGAAAATGTTCTGTGGACACCAAACACACATCAAAAAGCATCCAGGATTGGTTCAAGAAACAAATGGACTGTTCTGAAATGGCCAGCAAAGATCTGAAAACAGCAGTTGGTTGAGGGCACTGTTTACTGCTGTTGAAGAGTAGACCCAATTGCCAGTAGAAAGGTGTAGCTAGGTCATTGACAGCAACAAGTAGTGCTTGTTTGCAGTTATTTTGGCCCAAGGCTGTGCTCCCCTCTGGGGTGAACTAATTCCGGGGTGCCAATGGGAGAGGACAGGAAACCAAAAGTTTCTTCATATATTTCAACTTATTTGAGAAGACAGTGAATTATTTAAGGAAAGTGCAAGGGTGCCAATATATTTGGCCGCAACTGTATATGCTCAAATAAAAAATATATTGAAAAAAATAAAACTCCTTGCGGCCTTACCCAGGTGAAGGCTGGAGGACGATCCGTGAGAGGATGGCAGAGAGGGTGGGGGTGTGAGTGGGGAGTGGCCCGGAGTTAGGCCAATGGGACTGGGCGAGGAGGAATAGCCTAGGCTGTTGTAGAAGGGCTGGCCAATGGGGGTGAGGCTGCTGCCGCCACGCTTGTACAGGTCAGAGCTTGCCAGTAGGGAGTCCCGGCGAGAGACGCTGCTGCTGGTAGAGCTCGACACTACAGGAGGGAGAGAGAGAGAGACAGACTGAAATTAGGAGGGGGATTATTTTAATTATTTTAAGAGGGAGTAGAGAAAAAGAACAAAGTGGGGGTACAGATTGAAAAACTCAGTGAATTGCCAAGAGAAAAGTATACTTTTTTTGTGGTGCATGGAATTACATTTTATGCATGCTTTTTGCATATCTACAATGATTAACCTGAAGCTGCAAGTTCCTTCTCCACTTACCTGATGATCCGAAGCCGCCGAGCGCCGAGCCCAGGCCCACACCCAGGGAGCCGCCGGTACCACTAAAGCCCAGGGAGGAGGTGGGCGGCGGGGCCTGGGATGTGTGGGAAAACAGGGAGCTGCTCTGGGAGCTGGCCGGCACCGACGCAGTGCCATAGAAGGAGCTGGAGGGCAGGCCCTGGTTCTGGGGCGGGGGCTGCTGTTGCGGCATGGAGCGGTACAGGCCGTTGGGCTGAGGGCCCGACATGTTGTTGCCCGAGCCAGACGCTGACGCCGCAGCGGCTAAATAGAGGGAGAGAGGGATGAAAAGAGATCAAAACTCGGTCAACACGGCTCAGTGTGGTGCCCATTGGGGGAGGACAGGAGGTGGATTAGTGCCATAAAACTGTGGGACAGCGCCATCAGCATTAGCAATTATTTCACATCATTGCAAGTGTAAGTCTGGAGATGATAAAATCCTGACAAATTCACAAGCACAGTGTGTTCACACTAAATGTGGCACTCATTCCACTGGCTTCTAAGCCTCCTTTAAAAAAGACACCATTTCCAACACTGCAACATTATGAAAGCACAGGGCCAGACAACACTAGGTACTCACCAGCCTGCGCTGCGGCCTGTGGGTTGATGAGAAGCGGGGTTTGGACCAGGCGGACAGGCCCTCCCAGACCGCCACGGGCTCCGGAGGCCATCACCAGGGTTCCGTTCTGATCGTAGTAGGCGGCGGGGGCCAGCATCTGGTAACCTGGGTGGGCAGGAGACAGACACACTGAGGGGAAACGCACTTATGAAAACCAGCCAGGTGTGTGATCTACGAGAGGGAGCGTGAGGGCACTGAAGGGGAGCTATCTTATTGCACCATAATCATAAGCAAGAGAAAGGCAGGTTGAAGGAGTATGAATATTCTCCTTTTTGTGTGCATTCTCTAAATATTATCTAACTGGCTTGCATTTATGAGGCCAGCAAACACATTCCTCACATGCTAGGAACATGTTTCTTCCGTTATAATGAAAGGTGCCTCTCGGTCCCAAAACAGGTTTTCTGGAGACTTGTGGGATGAGTTCTGATGACGACGCCCACTGTATTCTCTTTCGGTAGCCTGTTTGCTTCCAGACTGAGAATATTCAGTAAGCATGTGAGGAATGTGTTTGCTGGCCTCAAATGCAAGCCAGTTAGATAATATTTAGAGAATAAAAACGTTTTGGGCTAGTTATTCTAACCTATTTGCAATCCCTTTATTGCTGCTTGCTAACTTGCTGGCTAGCTTTAGAGGTTAGCTGGCTAGTAAGCTAGAGTAGTTCGCTACTGCCATCAGTAGCTGTGTAATTATCATATTTAGCCTAGTCCACCTTTTGTAGAATGCATACTGGAATTTGAATACAGCGTGGGGAAAGGGAATCCGGACACATCGTAAACGCATTTAAAATGTAGGTGTAGGAGCATGACTCTTTGGGAATTCCGTGATCAGAACTCTATGATCAGAATAATAAAGCTGCCTGAACTGTCAAGTCTAGACACGGCCTAAGTAGATGCTTAACCAGGCCTGCTCAGTATAGCTTGGTTTGGCAGTGTTAAAAGCCCTTATGTCTGCTCCTAAACTAACGCTACTCTGTGAAGTGTCACCGACCTGGCATACCAGCATAAGCGAGGGCCGGGTTGGCGGCGGCTGCTGCCAGGGAGTCCTGCTGGCTTTGCTGGCCCTGACCAGGGGTGAGGGGGCGTTGGTTGTTCCCGGCACGCATCGCCTGGAAAGAAGAGCACCCCAACCTCGTTAAAAAAATGACTTCAATTACAAGATCAAATCAAACTATTTGTCACATGCACCAAATACAAGCATTATCCCTTTAAATTCTCCATCATAACTCTGATACTTAAATTCTCCAGTTACCTGCTGTTAATTGGTGAAATGCTTACCTGTTGCTGTCCCGGCCCTGGTCCCTGATTGGATGCCTGCTGGTTAGCGTTGTGACTGGCAGCCGCAGCCGCCGCCTGTTGCTGGAAGAGGTTGGCAGGGTACACGCCCCAAGGAACACCATAGTACTGGGGGGGAACCACTGTAGGCCCTAAGGGAAGGGAGTCCTCAGTTACTACTACCAAACCTGTGGCATGAACAGTTTGATAAAATTGTTGCATTCATTAAAGTAGAAGATTGTTACGTTAGTGTGGATCAAGAAGCTATTAACGGTACACAATGAGTGAATGTAAAATACTTAAGTACTTTCAAATATTTTTACTTAAGTATTTTTTTGGAGGGGAGGGGGAGTATTTATGTATGACAACTTTTACTTTACCACATTCCTAAACAATATTATGTACTTTTTGATCCATTTTCCCAGACACCCAAAAGTACATAACATTTTGAATGCTTAGCAGGACAGGAACATTATTGTAAATAAAATAGAACATGTGGCAGTCTGCTTTTCTTAATTTAAGTCATTTGAAATTATTTATACTTGTACTTTGATACTTAAGTATATTTAAAACCAAAACTTTACCCAAGTAAGATTTTACTGGGTGACTTTCACTGGAGTCATTTTGTATGAAGGTATCTTTACTTTTACACAAGTACCCAACAATTGGGTACTTTTCCCACCACTGTATGTGTGTGTGGATTGCTAACCGGCAAGTGTAGCTGCTGCGGCAAGTCCTGCAGCGGTGTAGGGGTCGGCTCCGGGGGGTCCAGCGTTGATGATGTATGGGTTAGGCACGAACGCGGGAGCAAGGCCGGCTGGAGAAAACAGTTAGCCATGCATGCATATTGAATAACACATCAAACAGCCGTCAAACTCAAACTAGTATGGGATTCTGTAAATGTTTCACTTACACAAAATTCTAACTATGACTACCAAATCTTGCACAAACATGCTCTAATCCTTGTATGTACGTGTACCGTTTGGAGCCAGGTATATGTATAAATAAATCCACAGTACATACACTGTCTATAGTAATAAAGCTACAACTTACCAAGGTGTTGTTGCTGGGCAGCAGCCAGGGCATACTGTTGCTGCTGGGCAGCAGTGAGCTGCTGGACAGTCAGATGGTTGGACCGCTGGAACAACTGGAAAACAGACATTCAAGTGTGTAACTTGTTCTACGGCAGATTCCGCTCCTCTCAAGCAGGTTTATCTATGCATTGATAAGAAATCTGGTCCCTTGCTCAACCCACCTGCTGCTGGGAGTTGTAGTCAAACAGGCCGACGGGGGTGCCTGAGGAGTCCACCTGGATCTGGTTGCCAGCGTAGTCGAACTGGAGGGACTCCACACCCTGCTGCTGATCCATGCTGCCTATGTTCTGAGTCTCTTGGCTCTGGAAGTCCTCCTGCTGCTGGGGCTTGTTCTGGGCTGGATTCTGGGGCTGCATGGCATGGTGCTGTGCGTGGTGCTGAGTCATTATCTCCAGCCCAGCCTGGCCGGGACCCATCCTCTCCACCGCCTCAATCGGAGAGGCCTGGCGACTTCCTGGGGTGGGGCTAGAGAAGTACATGTGACAATATGGCCTTAGAGGCTTTGTTCACAACTGTCTCAATGACATTGACTGTCTGAACCAAAAATAAATACATACATCTAATACAGCTTGGAAGTGACTTGAATGTCTTATCTGCATAATTCAATTAAAATAGTTTCCTCTGGAAAATGAAATCTACAAGTGCAGTGAAGGATTGGTAAATACATCTTATAATGATTATTTCATGACCCCCCCAAATAACCATTAACAGGGAACCGTACTTGAAGTCTTTGCAGTCTCTGTCCATGCCGTTGAGCAGGCCTCTCCCATTGGCATCATTCTCTTCTCCCACTTTCATTTCAGGGCTCTTGTCCTCTTCGAACGGAGAAGTCTTGTCTTGCGCGTCGCCCTTCTCCCTCCTGTCCGTGTCAACGTCCACTCCGCCCTGCAAAACCCCCCCAAAATCCAGGCTTGTTTCTCCAAAGTGACACAATACTCCATTGGAGACCATGAGGGTAGAGCTCAACACTAAGCAATAAGATCATTTGAAGCTTCATTTGAAGTTGCATTTCTGGAATAACTAAACAATTTTTGTATCACTATGGACTGGTTAGGCACAAAACCGACAAGTGCACAACTATGGGGGAAACACAGATGAGGTAGGCTTAGATTGTTGACAACATTTAAACTATATTTCGAATCCAATGTTTATTGAAAACAAAATAATATGCACACGTTGTCTCAAATACATCGTTAGCTAGCATATTTTGGGCCATATTAGCATAAATGTGACAGTCAAAACACCTGAAAACAAGACATGGTATCAAGAACAAGACTAGCAGAAACAAGCCACCTACGATTTCCAACTTGTCCTTGTTGCTAGCCATGTGGTCATCCATAATCAATAACACACAGACTTCTGCCCCATTAAAGCGAGTACATCATTTGTGACAGTCAGCAAACACATCTATTGAGCCTGATGTAGGTATTCTCTTGGTTCTGTGTGGATCGGCGAAAAGGAAAGAGCAAAAGAGACCTTGGCAGAAAGACTTACATAGCCACCGTTCCTGTAGCGGCCATCCATCTTGTCACCGGGGGAGGAGCTCAGGACGTACTCCACCATGCTCACTCCCAGGCCTCCTCCCTCGGAGCGAGGGGACAGCACAGAGCTAGCATCTCCGTTCCCATGGAAACCATGTCCGGTTCGCCGCTGCACCATGATAGGCTGGGACACTGAGTGATCTGCTCAGAGGAATGGGGGTGGAGCAAAGAATAGAGACATCAAGGACTGAGACATGATCATAATAGGAAGATAGCGTTGACCAAGCATTCCACAAAAGGAGATTTAGAGTTTCAGCATGTTTCTTGAAAAAGCTATCTGCATGGTCTTGATGGTACCAGTTGAACTGAGTAGTAAATGCAGTACTTTAATTTCACACACTAAACTGTAAGGCGATTTGTTAGGCGTGGGCGGTGTACCGGGGTATTTGGAAATAGACATAGGATGGTTTTTCCATATCATCAATACCGTTGAAACTATTTCTTTGAATTTTTATTTTTATTATTTTATTTAAATATTTTGATTTTTTTTGCCCCAGTCACGTTTTGTTTACGAGCACACAACGATGCCAGACCAGAGCATTGTGAGTCACTCATGGTTGTGCAGCATGCACCAGGTGATCTAGTTAGAAGTATGGAATAAAAAAAATAAAATGTACTTAGATGCACGCATGTTCCTTGTAAAAAAGGTCAGCATAGAGACCTTCAAATGCATATCTGGAACCCTGAGCTGGATATGATTTAACACATAATAATAATAAATATTATTATTATAATAAACAGTGGCGTAGCACATAAGCCACATAGCACAAATCAACAGACAGTGCAGATTGTAAACAGCGGCACTTGTGTTTAGTGCCGGTATTTCAGGATATCCCGGGAAGGCACAAGATCGGTAATGAAGGTATGACAAGCTGGATACGGGCCAAACCTACTATTTATTTATGCATAGGACATTTTGATTTTGGGTTGAATTGGCAATTTTGGTACTGCCCGAGTCAGATGAACTCATAGATACCATGCTTATGTCTCTGTGTCCAGTATGAAGAATGTTATGCAGTTTTGCGAGCCAATGCTAACTAGCGTTAGCACAATGACTTCGAATCTGTGGTTATCTGCTAGCAGATCGACAGACTTCGTCATTGCGGTTCTCTAAAAACCATAGGGTAAAACAAACAGACCAGCAGAGGCACAGAAAACTACTCACGAGAAGATCCCCAGGCATTCACCCTCCACTCCTCTCCAAGGAGCATCCCTTTCCTTCCATCCTTGGCCAATTCATCCGAATCCCACAGTTTCTTTGCTGGCAGCATCTGAAAAGAGAAGGCAAAAAGGAAACTTGAACATTCAACATTCTGGAAGACTTCAATGAAAGATGTAGCACAAAACCTAAGTTTACGGGGAAGAAACTTGCAATGTGGCAGATCTCAACCTACCTCACCCATGCCCCTGGACTCCAAAGCAAGGGCTTGAAAACCATAGTTCATCTCATCCACAGTGCGAACCTGAGATAGGAACAAATATTTTCCTTTAGACAGTTACAGCACACACACACACACACTTCGACCCGGTGAATATGGTATCCTTATTCGTAATAGGCTAGCTATGGTAAGACCCCCATGAAATGGACAAAAATGAATGGCATCTTATTGGCATTGGGCGAACCATATACACAATTGCAAATACCACTCAACTGGATGGCAGTTTATCAAAAACATATTGCAAGCGCAACATGGCAAATGTCATACTCCAAAAATCCCAAAGGTGGAGAGAGCACTCCACCATAGGATTTCATATGGGAAATGGTCAAAGTTAGGACCTAAGGGTGACATTTTCAAAATCAATTTCTTTTCACAATTTTAAACCCTCATAAAAACTGTTTGGGACCGATGTTTTTGCAAAATTATACATATGTAGTAACCGTATGGACAGCTCTTATTTTATTAACTTTGTCCATTTGCCATATGATCATAGGAAGTCAGCTTCCGAACCCAAAAGTCAATGAACCATGTCCAAATGGCATATAAGTTAAGCCCTGAATCCCCCTAGAAGGTCAACTTGTCATGTTTGATCATAGGAAGTAAGAATTTCTTGTTGATGTTGACTCAGCATGTCCATTTCATAATGGGAACTCCTTATGGATATCTATTGGCAATGGGCACAGTCAACTTGCAGAAGAGCATGTTCACACTGACAATATAGCATGTGTGTAATGGACACTGTCCAATCGCTCGTTGGTGTTAATTTCAGCCTGTCCATTTGGTGATGGAAAATACCTCATTAAATACATTGGAAATGGACAAATGTAAACTGTCCATTTGCAATGTCTTACAATGGGCATTTACCAACATGAATTGGACATGCTCTAATATACTGCAGAAATTCCCCATTGACTGGCACGTTGAACTCGGGGTGGCCTAGTAGTGATAGTGATTCCTCTCCATCGCTTGTTGGTGTTGATTTCAGCCAGTCCATTTAGTGATGGTAAATCACTCATTAAAAACATTGGAACTGTACACTGTCCATTTGGATTATAAAAATGTACAAATGCCAACATATACTGCCATCAAGTCAGCCATCAGTCAATAAGACATACTGACACCAAACTCACTTTGTCCAACTCTTTTAGAGTTCAGAGCCAGCCCACAATTCATAGCACCTTCTGTTAAAACCATTAAAAAAATTCAAAAAGTTATTTATTTTCGAGCTGTAGGTCCAGTTCTGACATTGTGTGTAGGCCTAGCTGAGTAGACCCCGAATCCTGAGTTTTGGGTCAATAGGTAATTCGGAGCCCGAACAGCGACCTTACTTATTAGTGCTGAAAATTCACTTTTTCCCCAGGCGTTTGCTTCGGGGTCCCTGAAAGAGCTATCGGACAGAAACTTTAGGTTCGTCTATATGGGCCGAGGCGGTTTCAATGCACCTAGCCGTGTGATTCTGGAAAATGTGATTAACTCAGAGCATTGAGACCGCCTCCATCTTGTTTCTGGGCTAAAAGTACATTTGGCCAAACCTGTGCTCACCAAGTTGCGTCTTCAAAGTCTTTTCCGTTTGAGAAAACGGCCATGTCCATTTGCAATATACAGCCTTTTCCGGTACAGCAGAAAAATGTCAAAATACAGAAATGTGTAATGCGGAAACTAAATGACGTAGTGACTTTATTTGACGACTTCCCAGAAGACCGGAGCCTGGGGGCAACCCGAGTCCGTCGGCCTATTTTAATAACACCCGCGGACGTCTGCAATATGGAGATCCTCAATCAATCATAACATGGAAATGCCACTCATGTCCCTTATGTTGGACACCATAACAAAATTGGAAGAAAGCAAATGGATGCCAACTCCTGTAGCACTTGCAAGGTTCCTATAAAAACGACACACATTGACATTTTATTGGTCAACATTAAGAGTCTAAAATAAATTAACCTGTTCACTGAAAAGTAATATAGAAATCACTTACCAGGGTTCTAAGACAAACTTTTTCCACTGGTGCTACCAACTTTCAGTTGATGGCACAAGCACTTAATTTGGTCGCACCAACAAGGACATGACCGGTGTCAGTTTTTTTAACCAACGTCAAATTGATTGCATAAATAAAGTACATTAATATTTAATGGTAAATATGTATTGATAAACTGGGTAAATCAAGATGAAGCTTAGCCAATTCACAATACCGTAGAATGCATATTCAAAACAAGTGTGCATGCATCAAGTTATTTTACTTGTTTTGGCTGATTTCATGGGGCTGCAGATATTCCCCTTCCATATGGGACTTATTGTACTGATCAACATTTCTTCATATGAAGCAACTGCATGTTTTATAAAAAATAAATAAGTGTTTGTCTCATTAAGACCTAATGATGTCCTTCACAGTGAGAGAGAAGTGACTTGAGGGATACAAAGTGAATGAATAAAGTTAGTGGCAATGACAATCAGCTTTGAAATCACCATATTTTGAATGATGTATATTATCAAACAAAGTACTAGGGTAATGAATTGACGATGGCTTCAGCTGAAACCAACTAAGGTAGGTAAGACTACAAAACTAGAAGCTACTGGTATCTTCTTGCATTGTAAAGTGTTCAAGCTTGTAATGAATCTACTTTTGCAAACAGTTAACAGTTTCAACATTTCTACATGCCGCGTTGCATTATTCAAGCAGGGCTCTGCGCACACAAATAAAGAGCACAATGAAAAATATTTGAGATAAAGCACTGCATAAATAGGTCAAATCTATAACCGTACTTCATGCTCTATAAAATATTAATAAATGTGAACAAATAAATTGGTTGTGTCACATTTATGCTCTAAAGAGTAACATATACAGTTAGATGATTTGTGAGGAATCTGTAGTTCTTAAACCTTAATAAAGGCTTCAAAGCCTCCATAAGATTAAATTCTAATAAAGCGAGACGGACTTTCCTTCACATTTTTAATGGATGGATTTTGGCTACGCTACTTTGAAGCAAGGCAAGGTTCAATATGTGAAGGAATTTTTTATTTTTAATACATGTATTTTTTCCCCAGTTCAAACAATTATAATGCCTCAATCCCACATTGTAAAGTGGTGGGTGACGTGCTGATAGTCAGCAGTAGCCTATGCACTCAAATGGCGAATGGGAAACACGCTTTAACTACGAGTTGAGAAATAAGCTTTAAAAAAATGCAATTCCATTGTTATTTGTTGTGCAATGAATGGGCTTCTAGAAGCACATCTCACTCCAGTACTAGCTTTGAGGATGCTCTCATGCTGTCAAAACAAGTGATAGAGCCTAGTTTGAGGGGGGGAAATGGCCGATATGCTGCGCGCTTGATAAGATGCATGACGACTACTGAAAACACACGAGGCAAATTCCACTAAATTGTGCAAATTAAACGATAAGCGGTTAACATCCCTAGACACAGATGTTATTTTCCCCTTTGTAAGTCATTGACGTTATACCCTAACTAAACCGCTCGCGTTGCAAAATAAGTTTAGGAATATATATTATTCAATTATTGCGCCAACGAGCGTCTGTGTTGCCTAGGGCTAAAATAGAAGTAATTCCTATTTCTGACGCAGATCGCGCTGCAAGTCCTGCCTCTCCCATCTCATTGGTTTATAGAAGCAGGTACCCCCGTACCATTTCCTCATTGTCTTTCAATAACCCATGTGGGTATAACCAAACTGTTTTGCTGGTTGTTGTGGTAATACTATGAAAAGTGTAGATGCCAGTGTAGATGCAGGGTAACCTAGTGGTTAGAGCGTTGGACTAGTAACCGGAAGGTTGCAAGTTCAAATCCCCAAGCTGACAAGGTACAAATCTGTCGTTCTGCCCCTGAACAGGCAGTTAACCCACTGTTCCTAGGCCGTCATTGACAATAAGAATTTGTTCTTAACTGACTTGCCTAGTTAAATAAAAGGTAAAAAAAAAAAAAAAAAATATCCATATAAATTCAAAGATGAAAAAGCCTGGAAGGAGGAGAGATGACTAGAAACTATTCGGGTGACCGTTTTATGTGTGGATTAATTGGCGGAGTAGAGGACCTTGTGCATTTCTGGTAAAATAACTCAATGTTTATATCCCAGGACAAATTAGCTAGCAAGCTAAATTGCCATACAGGTTTAACCTCTCTAGGGTAGGGGGCAGCATTTGGAATTTTGGATGAACCGCATGCCCAATTAAACAACCTGCTACTCGGGCCCAGAAGATATGATACGGTAGATTTGGATAGACAACACTCTAAAGTGTCCAAAACTGTTAAAATAGTGTCTGAGTATAACAGAACTGATTTGGCAGGTGAAAACCTGAGAAAAATCAATTCAGTAAGTTTTTTTTTTTTTGTAGTTTTCCTTTCAATGCCAATACAGTATCCATTGACTTAGACCTCAATTTGCAGTTCCTATGCCTTCCACTAGTTGTCAACCGTCTTCAGAAATTGTTTCAGGCTTGTAATTCTTATGAGGGAGTAAGACCAGTCTGAATGAGTGGAACCTACCGGGTCGCAGAGATTCTTCATGCGCAATCCCAAGAGAGTGCATTTCTTGTTTACCTTTTATATTGACAACGTTATTGTCCGGTTGAAATATTATAGGTTAGGCTAAAAACAACCTGAGGTTTGAATATAAACATTGTTTGACATGTTTCTATGAACTTTACGGATACAATTTTGATTTTTTTGTCTGCCTGTTTTGACTGCGTTTGAGCCTGTGAATTACCAAAGAAAAACAAACAAAACGGAGATTTTTGGATAGGGACTTTATCAAACAAAAGTAACATTTATTGAGTAAATTAATGTCTTCTGAGTGCCACCATATGAAGCTCAAAGGTACGGGATTAATTTTCTCTTTCTGAGTTTTGTAACGCTACTGCTTGGCTGGTTACTGTTTAATAATTTGTCAAATGGGTTATGTTCTGGGCTAGGTATGTTCTGGGCTAGGTATGCTTTCGCCGAAAAGCATTTTATAAATCTGACACCGTGGTTGGATTAACAAGAAGTTAGGTTTAAAGATGATGTAAAATATATGTTTTGTATTCTGAATTTTTATAATGAATTTGAATTTGGCACTCTGCAATCTCACTGGATGTTTGCCAGATGGGACGCTAAGCCGTTTTGGTTTCCGTGTTAGATATAAGCCAAGCCTATACCCTTGTGTGAGATATCACTGACTGAGACCCCCCCCCCTTTTACACACAAACCCAAGTCAGTTGTCTACAAGCAGGGTGTTTCCTGGGAATGGAACCTAAACTTAAAAAAAAAAAACTTGCACTCAACTTTGAAAAAGATTTTAACTAGAATGCAAATTTCAGTCAATTTTTCTGCTGACTAACCTAACCTTGTTAACCGGTAACAGGTCATTTTTTAGCAAAGAGTAAAATAATGTGACCAATTGAAAACACTATGCATACATACAAGGAATTTAACATTTTCAGAGGTTAATTGAAACATGCAGTGGCAAGCCAATCATCTCACAGCCAAAAGGATTTATTATGGAACATACAACTACTGTAATGAAGCAGCAAATGTAAAAAGAATTTCAAACATTTGCCAATGCAATTCGCAGGAAAATAATTTTCTATACAGTGCCTTCAGAAGGTAATCATTCCCCTTGACTTATTCCACGTGTTACAGACCGAAATCAAAATGGATTCAAGTCGATCTCCCCTCTACACACACAATAACAAAGTGAAAACCTGTTTCGAAATGTTTGCAACTATACTGAAAATTAAACAAATCTCATTTACATAAGTATTCACACCCCTGAGTTTATATACTGCAGCACCAGTCAAAAGTTCAGACACTTCTACTCATTCAACAGTATCTTTATTTTTACTATATTTTGTAATTGAGATTATTCAAAGTAGACAACCTTTGCCTTGATGACAGCATTGCACACACATCGTCTCAACCAGCTTCACCTGGAATGCATTTCCAACAGTCTTGAAGGAGTTCCCACATATGTTGAGCACCTGTTCGCTGCTTTTCCTTCACTCTGTGGTCTAACTCATCCGAAACCATCTCAAAATGGGTGAAAGTCATGTGATTGTGGAGGCCAGGTCATATGATGCAGCACTCCATTACTCTCCTTCTTGGTGAAATAGCCCTTACACAGCCTGGAGGTCTGTTGGGTCATTGTCCTGTTGAAAAACAAATGAGAGTCCTACTAAGCGTAAACCAGGTGGGATGGCGTATCGCTGCAGAATGCTGTGTTAGCCATGCTGGTTAAATGTGCCTTGAATTCTAAATAAATCACAGACAGTGTCACCAGCAAAACACCCCCACACCTCCTCCATGTTTCACAGTAAGAACCACATATGCAGAGATCATCCGTTCACCTACTCTGCATCAAAGACAGGGCGGTTGGAACCAAAATGAAAAAAATTGGACTCAAACCAAAGGACAGATCTCCACCGGTTTAATGTCCATTTCTTGCGTTTCTTGGTCCAAGCAAGTTTCTTATTATTGTCCTTTAGTGGTTTCTTTGCAGAAATTTGACCATGAAGGCCAGATTCACGAAGTCTCCTCTGACCCGTTGATGTCGAGATGTGTGTTACTTGAACTCTGAAGCATTTATTTGGCCTGGAATTTCTGAGGCTGGTAACTAATGAACTTATCCTCTACAGAAGAGGTAACTCTGGGTCTTTCTTTCCTGTGGCGGTCCTCATGAGAGCCAGTGTCATCATAGCGCTTAATGGTTTTTGCGACTGCACACTTGAAGAAACTTTCAAAGTTCCTGACATTTTTCAGATTGACTGACCATGTCTGAAAGTAAAGGACTGTTGTTTTTCTTTGCTTATTTGAGCTGTTTTTGCCATAATATGGTCTTGGTCATTTACCAAATAGGGCTATATTTTGTATACCACCCATACCATTTCACAACAACTGATTGGTTCAAACACTTTGAGGAAAGAATCTAAAGATGCAACAAAAATAACTAGAATTGCGCCTTCGGCTTCTGGATTCCAGGTGACCACCTCATGAAGCTGGTTGAGAGAATGCCAAGAGTGTGCAAAGAAACATCAAGGCAAAGGGTGGCTACTTTGAAGAATCTCAAATATATTTAGATTTGTTTAACACTTTTTGGGTTACTGCATGATTCCATGTGTAATAGTAAAAATAAAGAACACACCTCATTCAAGGGGTTTCCAAACTTTTGACTTGTAGTGTGTTAGAATCACCTTTGGCAGTGATTACGGCTGTGAGTCTTTCTGGGTAAGTCTAAATGCTTTGCACACCTGATTGTACAATATTTGCACATTATTCTTTTCAAAATTCTTCAAGCTCTGTCAAATTGGTTGATCATTGCTAGACAACCATTTAAGTATTTCCATAGATTTCCAAGCAGACTTAAGTCAAAACTGCAACTAGGCCGCTCAGGAACATTTCCTTTCCTTTCTTCTTGGTAAGCAACTCCAGTGTAGATGTGGCCTTGTGTTTTAGGTTATTGTCCCGCTGAAATGTGAATTAAATTTCCCAATGCCTGGTGGAAAGCAGACTGAAGCAGGTTTTTCTCTAGGATTTTGCCTGTGCGTAGCTCCATTCAGTTTCCTTTTTGTTGCTGAAAAACTCTCCAGTCCTTAACGATTACAAGCATACCCATAACATGATGCATCCACCACTATGCTTGGAAATGTAGAGCGTGGTTGTATTGGATTTGCCTCACTCTTTTCAATGGGTTTTCATTGGGAATCAAGATTTCCAAGGGACCTTCTTGAAGTTCCTATCGCTTACACTGGATGTCAACAGTCTTTAGAAATTGGTTGAGGTTATTCCTTTGTGTAATGAAGTACGGCCATCTTGAACGAGGGTCACTTGAAGTGTACTGTTCGATAGAGGCGCGTGACCAGAAAGCATGCTTCAGTTTGTTTTCTTCCTGTATTGAACACAGATCATCCAGTCCTCAATTTTATTGATTAGTTACGTACAAAAAAAACACCTTTTTTTATTTTACCTTTATTTAACTAGGCAAGTTAGTTAAGAACAAATTCTTATTTTCAATGACGGCCTAGGAACAGTGGGTTAACTGCCTGTTCAGGGGCAGAACGACAGATTTGTACCTTGTCAGCTCGGGGGTTTGAACTTGCAACCTTCCGGTTACTAGTCCAACTCTCTAACCACTAGGCTACCCTGCCACCCCAAAGTTGTTTACAGGTAACTTTTGAGATATTTTGTAGTCACGTTGAGCAAGTTGGAACCAGTGTTTTTCTGGATCAAACGCGCCAAATAAATGAACATATATCGACGGAATTAATTGAACAAAAGGACCATTTGTGATGTTTATGGGACATAGTGGAGTGCCAACAAAAGAAGCTCGTCAAATCTAAGGCATGATTTATATTTTTATTTCTGTGTTTTGCGTCACGCCTGCAGGGTTGAAATATGGTTTCTCTTTGTTTACTGAGGTGCTATCCTCAGATAATAGCATTGTTTGCTATTGCCGAAAAGCCTTAAAATCTGACATGTTGGCTGGATTCACAACAAGTGTAGCTTTAATTTGCTATCTTGCATATGTGATTTAACAAAAGTTTGATTTTTATAGTAATTTATTTTAATCTGGTCCTCTGCATTTCCCTGGCTTTTGGCCAGGTGGGACGCTAGCGTCCCACATATCCCAGAGAGGTTAATTGCTTTGCCACGTTTTTTTTTAGCATTATTACTTTAATGCCTTGTTGCAAACAGGATGAATCTGTTGGAATATTTGTACTTTAGACAGGCTTCCTTCTTTTCACTGTCAATTAGGTAAGTATTGTGGAGTAACTACAATGTTGTTGACCCATCCTCATTTTTTTTCTCCTACCATAGCAATTATACTGTTTTAAAGTCACCATGAGCCTCATAGCAAAATCCCTGAGTGGTTTCCTTCCTCTCCGGCAACTGAATTAGGTAGCACGCCTGGATCTTTGTAGTGACTAGGTGTATTGATTGATACACCCTCCAAATTGTAATTATTAACTTCCCCATGCTCAAAGGGATATTCAAAGGCTGCTTGTTTATCAACCTACCAACAGATGCCATTCTTTGCAAGGCATTGGAAAACCTCCCTGGTCTTTGTGGTTGAATCTGTTTTTGAACTGTACTGCTCGACTGAGGGTCCTTACAGATTGTTGTATGTCAGGGGTACAGAGATGAGGTAGCCATTAAATAAAGTAATGTTAAACACCAATATTGCACAGATTGAGTCCATGCAACTTGTGAAGCAAATTTACTCTCCTGAACTTATTTAGGCTTGCCATAACAAAAAAAGGGTTGAATACTTATTGACAAGACATTTAACCTTTTCATTTGGGGGGGGGGGGGGGTCTAAATACACATTTCTAATTTGACAATTGAAACAATTTTAAATTCAGGCTTTAACAAAATGTGGAAAAAGTCAAGGGTGTGAATACTTTGAAGGCACTGTAAATAGCACACCTGATGCAAACAGTTCCATGTGAGATTAAAATTAGGGGAATCGAAAGATGCAACAAAAAGAATAACTAGAATTGTGCCTTTGGCTTCCGGACAACGAAAGAAAGTTGAAATGAAAACCAATAGAACAGGAGATAAATGCTGGTTTCAATGGCAAATGAGGGAGTCTTTATAAAATAATTGACTCCATGTTTCTGTCATGGGATTTCGCCTCGTCTACTTTGGAGCAAGGTAAAAAACATCCAGGTTCCAAACAATGCATACTCCAATTGCAAGGTGGTTGGTGGCACGCTGGTAGCCTACCTACCGTATTCATTGCCTAGGCACTCGAATGGAGCACAGGCTTCAATTAGGAGTTGAGAAATAAAAAATAGTAGCATTAGAAAGCCGTGGCCATCAAGAGTGTTAACACACGATTGCATTTACAATTTGCAGCGGAATGACTGGGTTTCTAAGAGCACGTTCCACTCACGCAGCAGCTCTCGCTGTCTGACAGGTAATATTATTCTGCTCAAACTAGGCTCTAAACACTGTGCATGTGTGATAAATAAGACACAGGATAAAGTAATGAAGATGCACACGTGCCAACTTAATTGCACTCATTTATGCAAATTAACCTGTAGACAAGCATGACCGGTGAAATTTCTGTCATGCTTGGGGCTGAAACAGCATAAGGTCTCTGCGGTGGTAAAGTAGTTTCTAAAACCGCTAAGGTTTGCTTCATTCAAACATTGTACCTTTTTCAAACAGAAAGCAGTTTGGCCCTGGCAAAATAATCGTACCTGGTCAATGTGGTTGCCATCTCCTGTAGGCCAACGGTGCTTGCTAGGGGTGCAACCTCCTAACTGCTCACCAGGTTGCCTCTGGAAGAAGTAGCCAACTGTGGCATCGTCCTGAGAGCGCCCGCTCAGTGGAGGCTGTGGGGTGCCTGGGGTGGGGTTGGGGCCCCTATCCATGCCCTGCAGAGGGTGTGGCCCCCCGGGACCCTGCACTGCTCCCCCTACAGCTGCCAGGGAAGCCCCTCCATGAACTCTGACGCCCCCAGCTTCAGGGGCACCGTTTGTGTGCAGCATCCCACCCCGTGTCTCCTGCCAGGCCACGTCATTCATACTTAGGATGCTGCATGGAATGCTCATTCCACGGGGAAGCCTATGGAAGGGGGAAATAATAGAACATGTCAGAGGGTTGCTTTACATTGGTTATGGATAGCACTTGTCAAACATTAGGCTGAGGTTTCTGATAATGAATGTAAGCTTATTGAACCAACCAAACATACACGTGTATCAACTGTAGCTAGTAAAATACATATCGATATAGATATTTTTTTGGTCCCTAACCTTAAGACAGTTTCCGTTATTTTATTTGTTTAATAAGTTAGCTAAAATGTCTGCAGAACCGCAGCAGAAGCACTGTCAGTGTCATAAATAAGCATCGTCTCTAGCTAGCAACAGCAACATTATCTTCTCTGGGGACGTTACATGCCCCTTGTTTGATTTAGCTACCTGGCTATCTAGACAATTTATTTATTACACTGCTGACATTAGCGTATTTTAAGCTAACTTAGCTATGAAAAGTTAGCTAGCTAACTCCATTACGTTGCGGAAGTGTCCCTAAAGTCCGTGTAATATGCGCTTTGGCCTTCTTAGCCAAACAGCTAAAGTTAACTAACTAACATCAATCGTGAACATACGCTACCTACATCACAGACAGAAACCAATGTAATGTTATGGATATAGCTAGCAAAACAATGTTAGATAGATGGATAGCAAGCTAGCCTACCGTTGCTAGCTTACTTAGCTAGCTAAATTGTTAGCGTAGCCTTCGAACAATGAATGTCTGGCTGGAGTGTTCAAGTCGCCGTTGTCGGGTGTGTGTTTTGCTAAATAAATATTACACACTCTATTAGTGTAGAAAGCAGGTGTACCTAGTTAGTAGCTAGCTAACGTTAGCCACATATTGTACATGGTTCGTTAACGTTAGTTTAACTACCTACGGTAGCTAGTAGTAACGTCATTCAAACACGTTTTACGCGAAATTGATAACATTCTAGCTAGCTAACGTTAGCTGGCAATTCGGCGCATAGGGTCTTTAGATTACTAGCTAGCGAACGTTAATGTTGGTGTATGGTTATTGCTTTCACGAAAATGTTGAATACCACGAGTAGTTAGGTACCTAGCTGGCTACTTTAACTAGCTAGCTAAACCAACTCTACAAACTGTCTACTATATAGCTTGCAGACTCGGTTAGTTTAGCATGAAACTGACGTCAGAAAAACAGTTAACTACAGTAGCTAGCTACGTCCACGATTTCCCTGTTCATGACAACTGGCTTCATAGTTCAGACCAGTCATTTGTTCAGACTAACAAAACAACCCTTCGTGAACTACTTAGATAACTCGATCATTAGCTATAATGCCTAGCTACCTGGCTATCACATTTGTTCGTTAAAATAACAGAAGCCAAGTTAACTAGCTAACGTTACCAGTTCACTTACAAATCTAGCGTCAACGTTTAATTTGTTTGTTAGCTACTAGCCTAGCTAGCTAGGCAGAGTAAGGGAGGCCCCTTACCTTTTCAGTTTGATAAAATCAGCGCTGTAAAATTACTAGTGTAGTTTAATAAGTGCATACAATGAAGGCATAACTCTTCGTTGTGCACACGCCGTTGAACAGTAAAGCAAACCTTGTTAACCGAGTGAAACATACAAATGCCGCCTGGTGAGCTGTATTAACAAAACATCATTGCTGGGTAACTAGCTACACTAACAACATGGCCCCCCTCCAAGTTTCAGAGGGGCCTTACCCGCTAAACAAAAGGGGATATACTCAACGACCAAGGCAATAATCCACACTTAAAATAGTGAGAATGCGTAATACATCGCATTATATAAACTTAGATACTCACGCGCTGTCTTTTAGAGTGAAGAGCGATGTTTGTACAAAATGTCAGTAGTTGAAATGTATATTGTTTTGTTTCCGTGGAGATCGGTGTTTTAATGATTAGCTACGATTGAACGTGCAATGAAGGAGTTTGACTATCACGCTAGTGCCCTCCCTGCAGTCTATATGCATGTTGTACATTAGACCTGCGCACTAACATGTCAAACAAGCCAATATTTGCGATTATAATCAAATAGACTATGAAATTACCCACTCATAATTTCTCAATTATTTACATGCATGATTTCTCTGTATCAATGAAAGTCTACTAGTCTACTAAGTCAGTCCAGTGTAAAATTTCAGTAATGCTGATCAATATTTTTCATGATGTTTAATCAATATGACTAATTCCATAGGTGTAGCAAAAATCAATTAAGACTCAACTTCATATGCTCCTATCTCAATCAATTGTACTTAAATCGCAACAATATGATGTATATGCTAGGCATTTTGGAACGACAACATGATTATTGTGAATGGGAACACATCATGGCACGCGCAGTATAGGAAACATACTCTACATGAGCTAATTTCAAATAGTCCTATTGGTTTGAGCAATTTTGCAATATTTCATCATCTTTGTTTCATGTGGAGAGAAAGCAAGTTGTTTCATGGGGTACATAGAGGCCTGCCCGTGCGTAGGTCCTGGAAAAAAAATCGCATTGGGAATTGTTATCTTGTTATTTGATGGCCAGCTGCGACCCACAATTTATTGAAATATAAACGTTTTTTTGAAGGCCTAGAGCTGGCTCTACATTAGTATAGGCCTTATGTGTTTGTCATATGGATAGTGGCATATAGGCCTATGTCAAATGACTATTTATACATTAAGTTGTGATTGTGAATTAGGAAACATTTGTTGAAAAAAATGTAGGAAATAAGCCAAAGACATTGCCAAATTAGTTGATCTGGGGTTGGTATCTGGGCGAGACATGATCCTCGTGGTACACTACCCTCCCCTACCGACAAAGCAGGACTGGGATCCAATCACCTCCTTTTTTCGAAATGATGATATCACCTCGGTAGATACGATTGGATTGCTATATTAGGAAAGCGCCGTGCTCTTTATAAAGCCAGCGCTTCAGTGGTTAGACAGGGATACATATTTGCGAATTATAGAATCGAGCGGCTAAACGCACTAGCATACCTTCAGGGAAATTTAACAAGACTCATAGCCAGATTTCGTAGCTAGCTAACACAAAGACAGCTGATACATAATTATTTTCGAATGTCATATTTGTTTAAAAGCTAGAGTCAAGGGAAAGTGGTCTATCAGTGTCAAATGCAACAAATGGCAGAGATACGAAAAAAGCTGGTCGTCGTCGGTGACGGCGCGTGTGGGAAAACCTGCTTGCTAATTGTATTCAGCAAAGACGAGTTTCCTGAGGTCTATGTGCCAACTGTATTTGATAACTATGTGGCGGACATTGAAGTGGACACCAAGCAAGTCCAACTAGCACTATGGGACACGGCTGGACAGGAGGACTACGACCGCCTTCGCCCGCTGTCCTATCCGGACACCGATGTCATCCTGATGTGCTTTTCCGTGGACAGCCCGGACTCCCTCGAAAACATCCCCGAGAAATGGGTGCCAGAGGTTAAGCACTTTTGTCCCAACGTGCCAATTATTTTAGTCGCCAACAAGAGAGACTTGCGCAACGACGAGATTGTTAGGACCGAGCTGTCCAGAATGAAACAGGAACCCGTGAAAACAGAGGACGGGCGCGCCATGGCCGTGCGCATTAGTGCATATGACTATTTGGAGTGTTCTGCTAAAACAAAGGATGGTATTCGGGAGGTGTTCGACACTGCGACACGTGCAGCTTTACAGAAGAGATCAAAACCCTCCAACGGTTGTGTAAACTGCTGTCTGTTGTTGTGATTGAATAAACGGCTGACGTAAGCGATAATATAGGCCCACGGCTGCCAACACCATCAAGACCTGTTGTCCTTGTGCTTGAAAAGTAAAACATAAAAAACGACTGTGCATGCCTCTCATTAAAGACTTTCTTGCGAGCCAGTAGCATAATGTTCAAAATAAATGATAATCCGATTATGGATCATCATCTGGATCTATTCTGACCAATTTACCTTAGTTGACTCGAATATATAATCAAATACAAGTACAACGGACACTCCCTATGATTATAATTTACTGAAGAAATACGTTTGTCAAATATTCAAGATGCTGCCTGAAATTATGCTGTAGTCTTTGAGGATCTTGTTCCAAGTAGCCTACTTGAGTGTCGGGGGGCTAAGGCTTGTTGATATGCAACCAGTGTGTTTGGCAATTTATGGAATCTGTGGAGGGAAATATAGGCCGAGAGCTGAAAGCAGTGTTCAAAAGGGAAAAGCAACGTACAACCTCGAGTTTTAGTGAAGGCTTTATCCCCTTATATGGTCACATTGCATTATTAATGTGAAAGAGGTTATTGTCCAGTTTTCTACTTACTCAAAGTGTTGGAGCCTACATGACTGTTTTTGAATTGTAAGCCTTAGACTACATTTTTTGGGGCCAAGCTGCTCTCAAACTGATCAAAAAGGCTGTCCATCCTGCCTCCAGTGGGGGGGGTTTGTGTGTAAATTGTTGACATTGCATTAAGATGACAGGGTCTGCGGCACTGTGTAAAGAATTAATTTATTGGTATTTATTATTTCACATATTGTATATGGAGTTTCAAGACCCCAATAGTGCAATATGTTTTTATGTCTTCAAGTTTGTGTCACAGTTATTTCTATTGTTTTTAAATAAAGATATGATCATAATGTATAACCTAGTGCCAGTTGAATTCCATATGGTTGGCCTCTGCTGGGGATGTAAACTGTAAATGCACATGGGAAAACCTCATTATTTTACTTTTGTGTATAACTATCTCCCATAATTGATAGGGACAGTTTCATAGTGGATCATCATAGCAAGAATTAACTCCGAAGTCAGGAATTTAAGGTCACCAGCAATATAGAGATCCCCCAAAAAATATTTCAACCCTGACCTATGTGTCTCGTATTCCTCAGGGTCACAAAGCAATCAATTTATGTAATGAAATTATAGCTTACTGCTGGCAGCAGCTCACCCACATCATGCATGTTTTCACTTCAGCCTTGTTTAGGATAAATGTCAACACAATTCAGGACAAGACCAACTACCCCTGATGCAGGAAGGGGTTAGGTGGTGTGGGAAGCTATCAAAAGCAAGAGGAGTAATAAAACAGAAAAAAACAATACTGGAAATAGTATTACATCACAATAAGAGGAAATGAGCTCAAAGGACAGAGCAAACAGGATGACTGGGAGACTGCTTTCCATTACACCCCAACTACATAGAAACGACTGGAAGCACTGGTAGGCCTACTAAATGTGAAGGTGGTCTGCTAGTGGTCAGCTTAGCGGTTTAAGACAATAATGACACAATTCTTGCCACTTCTATTGTATTGTGTACGTTATTGGTTTAAAATAGGGAGATAAGATAGACGGTTTTTGTTTCTAAAATGGGGATGGTTTTGGGATGGTTCTATCAAGAGAACTGTCAGGATATATTACACAATAATTGTAAAACTACAATACATAGTCTAGAAATCATTTTTCAACCACTCCACAAATTTCTTGTTAACAAACTATATTTTTGGCAAGTCGGTTAGGACATCTATTTTGTACTTGACACAAGTAATTTTTCCAACAATTGTTTACAGACAGATTATTTCATTTATAATTCACTGTATCACAATTCCAGTGGGTCAGAAGTTTACATACACTAAGTTGACTGTGCCATTAAACAGCTTGGACAATTCCAGGAAAGGATGTTGTGGCTTTAGAAGCTTCTGATAGGCTAATTGACATCATTTGAGTCAATTGGAGGTGTATCTGTGGATGTATTTCAAGGCCTCCCTTCAAACTCAGTGCCTCTTTGCTTGACATCATTGGAAAATCAAAAGAAATCAGCCAAGACCTCAGAAAACAAATTGTAGACCTCCACAAGTCTGGTTCATCCTTGGGAGCAATTTACAAATGCCTGAAGTTACCACGTTCATCTGAACAAACAATAGTACGCAAGTATAAATACCATGGGACCATGCAGCCGTCATACCGCTCAGGAAGGAGACGCGTTCTGTCTCCAATAGATGAATGTACTTTGGTCCGAAAAGTGGAAATCAATCCCAGAACAACAGCAATGGACCTTGTGAAGATGCTGGAGGAAACAGGTACAAAGTATCCATATCCACAGTAAAACAAGTCCTATATCGACATAATCAGAAAGGCTGCTCAGCAAGGAAGAAGCCACTGCTCCAAAACCGCCATAAAAAAGCCAGACTATGGTTACAACTGCACATGGGGACAAAGATTGTACTTTTTGGAGAAATGTCCTCCGGTCTGATGAAACAAAAATAGAACTGTTTGGCCATAATAACCATCGTTATGTTTGGAGGAAGCCGAAGAACACTATCCCAACCGTGAAGCACGGGGGTGGCATCATCATGTTGTGGTTGTGCTTTGCCACAGGAGAGACTGGTGTACTTCTAAAAATAGATGGCATCATGAGGCAGGACAATTATGTGGATATATTGAAGCAACATCTCAAGACATCAGTCAGGAAGTTAAAACGTGGTCGCAAATGGGTTTTCCAAATGGACAATGACCCTAAGCATACTTCCAAAGTTGTGGCAAAATGGCTTAAGGACAACAAAGTCAAGGTATTGGAGTGGCCATCACAAAGCCCTGACCTCAGTCCTATAGAAAATGTGTGGGTAGAACTGAAAAAGCGTGTGCGAGCAAGGAGGCCTACAAACCTAAAAATGGCACCGGAAGAAATGGCAGTAGTTTAATGGGAGCCCAACCAATTGTGCTAAAATGTGGGGGGGTTTCGCTTTATTTGTAACTTATTTTGTACATAATGTTTCTGCAACCGTAGCAAAAACTAGCTTCTGGATATCAGGACAGCAATCACTCACCTCTGATTTGACAAAGATTTTTTCTACAACAAGGACGACGCACAAGACATTCTCCAAACACCCCACAGGGCCGAGATCCCCGTTATTTGCAAGAGAAAGCGACGCAGGTACAGAGGACAAAGAGCCGGGTGCCTGGTCAGGACCCGGAGAAGGCGACTGGGAAAGCTGCCGTTACTGTCAATACTACTTGCCATTGTGCAATCATTGGACAATAAACTAGAAGAGGGGACATAAAAAACTGTAATATCCTATATTTCACAGAATCGTGGCTGAACGACGACATGGATATGGGGGGGGGGGGGTCTGTGTATTTTTGTAAACAACAGCTGGTGCTCGAAATCTAAGGAAGTCTCTGGATTTGCTCGCCTGAAGTAGAGTATATTGTGATGAATTGCAGGCCACTACTTGCCTAGAGAGTTTTCAGCTATAATATTCATGGCTGTTTATTTACCACCACAGACAGATGCTGGCACGAAGACCGCACTCAGTCAGCTGTATACGGAAATAAGCAAACAGGAAACCACTCACCCAGAGGCGGCACTCCTAGTGGCCAGAGACTTTAATGCAGGGAAACTTAAATCAGTTCTACCAAATTTTTATCAACATGTTAAATGTGCAACCAGAGGGAAAAAAATTCTAGATCACCTGTACTCCACACACAGAGACGCGTACAAAGCTCTCCCTCGCCCTCCATTTGGTAAATCCGACCACAACTATATCCTCCTGATTCCTGCTTACAAGCAAACATTAAAGCAGGAAGCACCAGTGACTTGGTCTATAAAAAAGTGGTCAGATGAAGCAGATGCTAAACTACAGGACTGTTTCGCTATCACAGACCTGAAAATGTTCCAGGATTCTTCCGATGGCATTGAGGAGTACACCACATCAGTCACTGGCTTTATCAATAAGTGCATCAAGGACGTCATCCCCACAGTGACTGTACGTACATACCCCAACCAGAAGCCATGGATTACAGGCAACATTCTCACTGAGCTAAAGGGAAGAGCTGCCGCTTTCAAGGTGCGGGACTCTAACCCGGAAGCTTACAAGAAATCCTGCTATGCCCTGTGACGAACCATCAAACAGGCAAAGCGTCAATACAGGGCTAAGATTGAATCATACTACACCGGCTCTGACACTCGTCTTATGTGGCAGGGCTTGTAAACTACTACAGACTACAAAGAGAAGCACATTTGCAAGCTGCCCAGTGACACGAGCCTACCAGACGAGCTAAATCACTTCAATGTCGCTTCGAGGCAAGCAACACAAGGCAGGCAAGCATGCATGAGAGCATCAGCTGTTCCGGACGACTGTGTGATCACGCACTCCATAGCCAACGTGAGTAAGACCTTTAAACAGGTCAACATACACAAGGCTGCGGGGCCAGACTGATTACCAGGACTTGTGCTCCGGGCATGTGCTGACTAACTGGCAGGTGTCTTCACTGACATTTTTTACATGTCCCTGATTGAGTCTGTAATACCAGCATGTTTCAAGCAGACCACCATAGGCCCTGTGCCCAAGAACACAAAGGCAACCTGCCCAAATGACTACAGACCCGTAGCTTTGAAAGGTTGGTAATGGATCACATCAACACCATTATCCCAGAAACCCTAGACCCACTCCAATTTGCATACCGCCCAAACAGATCCACAGATGCTGCAATCTCTATTGCACTCCACACTGCCCTTTCCCACCTGGACAAAAGGAACACTTATGTAACAATGCTATTCATTGACTACAGCTCAGCGTTCAACACCATGGTACCCTCAAAGCTCATCACTAAGCTAAAGATCCTGGGACTAAACACTTCCCTCAACAACTGGATCCTGGACTTCCTGACGGGCCGCCCCCAGGTGGTGAGGGTAGGTAGCAACACATCTGCCATGCTGATTCTCAACACTGGAGCTCCACAGGGATGTGTGCTCAGTCCCCTCCTGTACTCCCTGTTCACCCATGACTGCATGGCCAGGCATGACTCCAACATCATCATTAAATTTGCAGACGACACAACAGTGCCTGATCACAGAAAACGATGAGACAGTCTATAGGGAGGAGGTCAGAGACCTGGCTGGGTAGTGCCAGAATAACAACCTATCTCTCAACGTAACCAAGACTAAGGAAATAATTGTGGACTACAGGAAAAGGAGGACTGAGCACACCCCCATTCTCATCAACCGGGCTGTAGTGGAGCAGGTTGTGAGCTTCAAGTTCCTTGGTGTCCCCATCAACAACAAACTAGAATGGACCAAAAACACTAAACAGTCATGAAGAGGTCACAACAAAGCCTATTCCCCCTCAGGAAACTGAAAAGATTTGGCGTGGGTCCTGAGATCCTCAAAAGGTTTTACAGCTGCAACATCGAGAGCAACACTGGTTGCATCACTGCCTGGTACAGCAATTGCTCGGCCTCTGACCACAAGGTACTACAGAGGGTAGTGCGTACAGCCCAGTACATCACTGGGGCTAAGATGCCTGCCATCCAGGACCTCTACACCAGGCTGTGTCAGAGGAAGGTCCTAAAAATTGTCAATGACCCCAGCCACCCCAGACATAGACTGTTCTCTCTATTACCGCATGGCAAGCGGTACCGGAGTACCAAGTCTAGGACAAAAAAGGCTTCTCAAAAGTTTTTATCCCCAAGCCATAAGACTCCTGAACAATGGATACCCGGAGTATTTGCATTGTGTGGCCCCCCCAACCCCTATTTTTACGCTGCTGCTACTCTCTGTTTATCATATTTGCATAGTCACTTTAACTACACATTCATGTACATACTACCTCAATTGGGCCGACAAACCAGTGCTCCCGCACAGTGGCTAACCGGGCTATCTGCATTGTGTCCCGCCACCCACCACCCACCACCCACCAACCCCTCTTTTACGCTACTGCTACTCTCTGTTCATCATATATGCATAGTCACTTTAACCATATCTAAATGTACATACTACCTCAATCAGCCTGACTAACTGGTGTCTGTATGTAGCTTCGCTACTTTTAAAGCCTCGCTACTGTATAGAGCCTGTCTTTTTACTGTTGTTTTATTTCTTTACTTATCTATCGTTCACCTAACACCTTTTTTGCACTATTGGTTAGAGCCTGTAAGTAAGCATTTCAAAGTAATACCTGTTGTGTATTTGGCGCACGTGACAAATAAACTTTGATTTGATTTGAAACTTGACTCCGTTACACCAGCTCTGTCAGGAGGAATTGTGGGAAGCTTGTGGAAGGCTACCTGAAACATTTGACCCAAGTTAAACAATGCAAAGGCGATTCTACCAAATACTAATTGAGTGTATGTAAACTTCTGACCCACTGGGAATGTGATGAAATAAATAAAAGCTGAAATAAATAATTCTCTCTACTATTATTCTGACATTTCACATTCTTAAAATAAAGTGGTGATCCTAACTGACCTAAGACATGTAATTTTTACTAGGATTAAATGTCAGGAATTGTGAAAAACTGAGTTTAAATGTTCTTGGCTAAGGTGGTTGCAAACTTCCGACTTCAACTATAAGAGGTGAAATGTGTTCAATGGAAAGCAACAAAAATGAGTTACATAGTGAATGTTTGAGAAGGTACTCAGTTAATTGCAACACATCTTAATATGATGTGGTCTTTGTCAGAGTGTCTCAATAAACTCTGTGTTTTATTGATGTTTTTGGAGCCCTACCTTTACAGTACCACATTAAAATTGCCTTTGAATCAACATATGGCTGATGACTTATGTTTTTGCTGTTTTATTCCCAGCAATCAAATGTTGGAGCAAACTATATGAAATTTAAAAAAAATCTTAATTTTATGTGGATACACTACTTGACCCCCAAGCATCATTTCACACATGTGCCACCAATGTGTCAGAGGAAACACCGTGCACCTGGCAACCTTGGTTAGCATGCATCTGGCCGCCACAGGAGTCATTGGTGCGCAATGAGACAAGGATTTCCCTTCCTGCCAAATCCTCCCTAACAACGCTAGACCAATTGTGCATCCCTCCACAGACCTCCCGGTCGCGAACCCAGAGTCTCTGGTGGCACAGCTGGCGCTGCAGTACTGCGCCCTTGCACTGCGGCACCCAGGAGGCCTAGTTTCCAGTTTTTATTGTCACCTACACAAGTACAGTGAAATGTCTTTCTTACTTGCTCTTTCCCAACAATGCAGTAATCAATAGCAGTAGAACTATACAACATTTATAAAAAAAAGTCAAGTAGAACAAAAACACAATAAATAGAAATAAGATGAACACGAGAACGTAAAGTAAGCTACTGTATAGTTCCAGGGTCAATACCATATTTATAATGTTCAAGGATAATGGGTTAAATATGCATAGGGCAGGGATGGGCAACTGGCATCCCCTTTTGAAGTGCCAGCGGACCAATTTCCCTCCCAAAATATATATATATATTTTTAAGGGAACTCTCAATTTACCGTTGAGAGTTAGAATAATAGACTACACAAGGTGCAATTTAGAAATTTGTTGTGCATCAGCAGTCACTCAATTAGCCCATGTCAGCCAACATTTTTTAGATTGGTAAGTTAAGTCACCTAGCGGCGTGGTGTCAATGGTGTGCATACTGGGAGCAGAGTCAGGTGCAGGAGAGCAGAGAACAGGCGCACACTTTATTGAGGCAGGAGAAACCAACAGACGGATGCCACTGCGTCGAAACCTCCAGCCAAGAGGCAAAAGTGCAAAACGCGCAAACAGTCACAATAATTAAGTTCAAACAAATAACCATACCTCGTGACAAAACACGGAATAATCGAACACCAGTCGAGCATGTCAATTTTTTAAATTTATTTTATTTCACCTTTATTTAACCAGGTAGGCTAGTTGAGAACAAGTTCCATTTGCAACTGCGACCTGGCCAAGATAAAGCATAGCAGTGTGAACAGACAACAGAGTTACACATGGAGTAAACAAATAACAAATCAATAACACAGTATAAAAAAAATGATTAAAAAAAGGAGAGTCTATATACATTGTGTGCAAAAGGCATGAGGAGGTAGGCGAATAATTACAATTTTGCAGATTAACACTGGAGTGATATATGATCAGATGGTCAAGTACAGGTAGAGATATAGGTGTGCAAAAGAGCAGAAAAGTAAATAAATAAAAACAGTATGGGGATGAGGTAGGTAAAAATGGGTGGGCTATTTACCGATAGACTATGTACAGCTGCAGCGATCGGTTAGCTGCTCAGATAGCAGATGTTTGAAGTTGGTGAGGGAGATAAGTCTCCAACTTCAGCAATTTTTGCAATTCGTTCTTGTCACAGGCAGCAGAGAACTGGAACGAAAGGCGGCCAAATGAGGTGTTGGCTTTAGGGATGATCAGTGAGATACACCTGCTGGAGCGCGTGCTACGGGTGGGTGTTGCCATCGTGACCAGTGAACTGAGATAAGGCGGAGCTTTACCTAGCATGGACTTGTAGATGACCTGGAGCCAGTGGGTCTGGCGACGAATGTGTAGCGAGGGCCAGCCGACTAGAGCATACAGGTCGCAGTGGTGGGTGGTATAAGGTGCTTTAGTGACAAAACGGATGGCACTGTGATAAACTGCATCCAGTTTGCTGAGTAGAGTGTTGGAAGCTATTTTGTAGATGACATCGCCGAAGTCGAGGATCGGTAGAATAGTCAGTTTTACTAGGGTAAGTTTGGCGGCGTGAGTGAAGGAAGCTTTGTTGCGGAATAGAAAGCCGACTCTAGATTTGATTTTCGATTGGAGATGTTTGATATGAGTCTGGAAGGAGAGTTTACAGTCTAGCCAGACACCTAGGTACTTATAGATGTCCACATATTCAAGGTCGGAACCATCCAGGGTGGTGATGCTAGTCGGGCGTGCGGGTGCAGGCAGCGAACGGTTGAAAAGCATGCATTTGGTTTTACTAGCGTTTAAGAGCAGTTGGAGGCCACGGAAGGAGTGTTGTATGGCATTGAAGCTCGTTTGGAGGTTAGATAGCACAGTGTCCAAGGACGGGCCGGAAGTATACAGAATGGTGTCGTCTGCGTAGGAGGTGGATCAGGGAATCGCCCGCAGCAAGAGCAACATCATTGATATATACAGAGAAAAGAGTCGGCCTGAGAATTGAACCCTGTGGCACCCCCATAGAGACTGCCAGAGGACCGGACAGCATGCCCTCCGATTTGACACACTGAACTCTGTCTGCAAAGTAGTTGGTGAACCAGGCAAGGCAGTCATCAGAAAAACCGAGGCTACTGAGTCTGCCGATAAGAATATGGTGATTGACAGAGTCGAAAACCTTGGCAAGGTCGATGAAGACGGCTGCACAGTACTGTCTTTTATCGATGGCGGTTATGATATCGTTTAGTACCTTTAGCGTGGCTGAGGTGCACCCATGACCGGCTCGGAAACCAGATTGCACAGTGGAGAAGGTACGGTGGGATTCGAGATGGTCAGTGACCTGTTTGTTGACTTGGCTTTCGAAGACCTTAGATAGGCAGGGCAGGATGGTCTGTAACAGTTTGGGTCCTGGGTGTCTACCCCTTTGAAGAGGGGGATGACTGCGGCAGCTTTCCAATCCTTGGGGATCTCAGACGATATGAAAGAGAGGTTGAACAGGCTGGTGATAGGGGTTGCGACAATGGCAGTGGATAGTTACAGAAATAGAGGGTCCAGATTGTCAAGCCCAGCTGATTTGTACGGGTCCAGGTTTTGCAGCTCTTTCAGAACATCTGCTATTTGGATTTGGGTAAAGGAGAACTTGGAGAGGCTTTGGCGAGTAGCTGCGGGGGGGGGGGGGGTGGAGCTGTTGGCTGAGGTTGGAGTAGCCAGGCGGAAGGCATGGCCAGCCGTTGAGAAATGCTTGTTGAATTTTTCGATAATCATGGATTTATCGGTGGTGACCGTGTTACCTAGCCTCAGTGCAGTGGGCAGCTGGGAGGAGGTGCTCTTGTTCTCCATGGACTTCACAGTGTCCCAGAACTTTTTGGAGTTGGAGCTACAGGATGCAAATTTCTGCCTGAAGAAGCTGGCCTTAGCTTTCCTGACTGACTGCGTATATTGGTTCCTGACTTCCCTGAACAGTTGCATATCGCGGGGACTATTCGATGCTATTGCAGTCCGCCTCAGGATGTTTTTGTGCTGGTCGAGGGCAGTCAGGTCTGGAGTGGACAAAGGGCTATATCTGTTCTTAGTTCTGCATTTTTTGAACGGAGCATGCTTATCTAAAATGGTGAGGAAGTTACTTTTGAAGAATGGCCAGGCATCCTCAACTGACGGGATGAGGTCAATGTCCTTCCAGGATACCCGGGCCGGGTCGATTAGAAAGGCCTGCTCACAGAAGTGTTTTAGGGAGCGGTTGACAGTGATGAGGGGTCCGTAGCGGATACAGGCAATGAGGCAGTGATCGCTGAGATCCTGGTTGAAGACAGCGGAGGTGTATTTGGAGGGCCAATTGGTCAGGATGACATCTATGAGGGTGCCCTTGTTTACAGATTTAGGGTTGTAGCTGGTGGGTTCCTTGATGATTTGTGTGAGATTGAGGGCATCTAGCTTAGATTGTAGGACTGCCGGGTGTTAAGCATATCCCAGTTTAGGTCACCTAACAGAACAAACTCTGAAGCTAGATGGGGGGGCGATCAATTCACAAATGGTGTCCAGGGCACAGCTGGGAGCTGAGGGGGGTCGGTAGCAGGCGGCAACAGTGAGAAACTTATTTCTGGAGAGAGTAATTTAAGAAAATAGTAGTTTAGAACTGTTTGGGTATGGAGCTGGAAAGTATGACATTACTTTGCAGGCTATCTCTGCAGTAGACTGCAACTCCTCCCCCCTTGGCAGTTCTATCTTGACGGAAAATGTTATAGTTGGGTATGGAAATCTCATTTTTGGTGGCCTTCCTGAGCCAGGATTCAGACACTGCAAGGACATCAGGGTTAGCAGAGTGTGCTAAAGCAGTGAGTAAAACAAACTTAGGGAGGAGGCTTCTGATGTTGACATGCATGAAACCAAGGCTTTTTCGATCACAGAAGTCAACAAATGAGGGTGCCTGCGGACATGCAGGGCCTGGGTTTACCTCCACATCACCCGCGGAACAGAGGAGGAGTAGTGTGAGCGTGCAGCTAAAGGCTATCAAAACTGGTCGCCTAGAGCGTTGGGGACAAAGAATAAAAGGAGCAGATTTCTGGGCATGGTAGAATATATTCAGGGCATAATGCGCAGGCAGGGGTATGGTGGGGTGCGGGTACAGCGGAGGTAAGCCCAGGCACTGGGTGATGATAAGAGAGGTTGGATCTCTGGACATGCTGGTTGTAATGGGTGAGGTCACCGCATGTGTGGGAGGTGGGACAAAGGATGTATTAGGGGTATGAAGAGTGGAACTAGGGGCTGGCTTGTAAACTAAAACAATGATAACTAACCTGAACAACAGTATACAAGGCATATTGACATTTGAGAGAGACATACAGCGAGGCATACAGTAATCACAGGTGTTGATTGGGAGAGCTAGCTAAAACAGTAGGTGAGACAACAGCTAATCAGCTAGCACAACAACAGCAGGTAAAATGGCGTTGAATAGGCAGAGAGGGTCGGATTGACTACCAACAGAGCCTGAGTGCGGCTGGGGCCGACAGATAAAACATAAACAAGCAGAATGGAGTACCGTGATTAATGGACAGTCCAGCATGCATCAGCTATGTAGCCAAGTGATCAGTGTCCAGGGGGTAGTGGTGGATGGGACAGGGAAGCTAGACCGGCGAGTATTATCCAGGTTTAAAAAAAACTGGCTGGCTGTGCAGAAGGTAAAAGCCGCTAGCAGTGGCTAACAATGACTAAATAGCTTGTAGCTAGTTAGCTGGTTAGCTTCTGGAGGTTCTTGAATGTGTTCTAAAAATTAAAAATAATAGCGGTTCCGTATCACATTGGGTGAGGCAGGTTACCGGAAGGTATAATCAAATTAAAAATTGAAAAGAGATTGAAAGTAAATATGGGTCCAGTGAGTGGTTGGGCTGGCAGGGGACGCGGCAATTCAGACAGTTAGCAGGCCTGTGCTAACAAGCTAACAGTTAGTAGGCCGGGGCTAAACAAGCTAGCAGTTAGCAGACCGGGGCTAAACAAGCTTGCAGTTAGCAGGCCAAATTAGCAAGCAAAGCAGATAGCAAGGGCTAGAATGTTAGTCTTTGGGGGACGTCGCGATGGGGATAAATCTGTTTATGCCTCTTCATGCGGTGACATCAATAGACCTGTCGTGGGTCCGGATATTGTAGCCCAGGAGTATGCTTCGGTGGTAGCACAGGAGCTCTGGCCGGGCTAGCTTCAGGCTAAGTGGATGGAAACGCTAGCCAGGAGTAATCATCCGATGTTGCGGTTAGCTAGTTAGCTAGTTGTGAAGATCCAGATGAGAATGTTCCGTTTGCGTTGGGAATCCGGGGATAAAAATAATAGGTCCGTTATGCTCTGGTTAGAGTTGCATTGTTCGAACTGGCGAGAGCTTTCCGAGCTAAAGGTTAGCTGATGACCGCTAGCAATGGTTTGCTACCTGATAGCTGGTAGTTAGCTGGCTAGCTTCAGTTGAGGGATTCCGGATCCGAAGTAAATCCACGCAGATCCACGCTTCATTGGGTGAGGCGGGTTGCAGGAGAGTATTTAGATGTTGAGGTTTAGCAAAATGTTTTAAAAGTAAAAATATGCGAAGAAAATATGAAAAAAAACGGTATATACAAGGGACACAAGGGACACGACAAGACGTCTGACTGCTACGCCATCTTGGATTGGGCAAAAAAAAATGCCCGCATCAGTTCAGGGTCCAACATATCCGCCACCGGAACCCAGCACCTCTCCTCCAGACCGTACCCCTCCCACTCCACGAGGTACTGAAGGCCACTCGCCCGACGCCTTGAATCCAGGATGGAACGGACGGAGTATGCCGGGGCCCCCTCGATGTCCAGAGGGGGTGGAGGAACCTCCCGCACCTCAGACTCCTGGAGCGGACCAACCACCACCGGCCTGAAGAGAGACACATGGAATTAGGGGTTAATATGTTACAGCTGTAACCTGTAACATACCTCGTTCACTCTACACAGGACTTTGAATGGCCCCACAAACCGCGGACCCAGCTTCCGGCAGGGCAGGTTTTGGGTCGAGATCCAGACCCGGTCCCCAGGTGCGAACACCGGGGCCTCACTGCGGTGATGGTCCGCGCTGGTCTTTTGGCGCAGCGCAGCCTGCTGGAGGTGAACCGGATGGTACCCCAATACCCACTGAAAGGGGGAGAGGTTACTGGAGGAGTGGCGGAGCGAGTTCTGCGCCATCTCTGCCCAGGGCACGAACGGCGCCCAATCCCCTGGCAGGTCCTGGCAATAGGACCGCAGAAACCTGCCCACATCCTGGTTCACTATTTCCACCTGCCCATTACTCTCGCGGTGAAAACCTGAGGTGAGACTGATCGAGACCCCCAGACGTTCCATGAACGCCCTCCAGACTCTCGAAGTGAACTGGGGACCATCACGCATCACGCAGAAGGAAACAAGCATCTTTCTGGTGAGAAGAGGGGCGGGGGGTATGCCTTATGATTAACGAGATGTGGTGTGGTCTTAACAACATACAGGAACTCAAGTCCTCCTGTTCACCTGACTTAGAATTCCTCACATTCAAATGTCGACCGCATTATCTACCAAGAGAATTCTCTTCGATTATAATCACAGCGGCATTATATTCCCCCCAAGCAGACACATCGATGGCCCTGAACAAACTTCATTTCACTCTATGTAAACTGGAAACCAGATATCCTGAGGCTGCATTCATAGTAGCTGGGGATTTTAACAAGGCTAATCTGAAAACAAGACTAAGCATATCGATTGTGCTACCAGGGCTGGTGAAACCATGGATCATTATTATTCTAACTTCCGCGACGCATATAAGGCCCTCCCCCGCCCCCCTTTCGGAAAAGCTGCTACCAAAACCTGTGGACTCTCCTTCACTGCAGCCGATGTGAGTAAAACATTTAAACGTGTTAACCATCGCAAGGCTGTAGGCCCAGACAGCATCCCCAGCCGCGTTCTCAGAGCATGCGCAGACCAGCTGGCTGGTGTGTTTACGGACATATTCAATCAATCCTTATCCCAGTCTGCTGTTCCCACATGCTTCAAGAGGGCCACCATTGTTCCTGTTCCCAAGAAAGCTAAGGTAACTGAGCTAAACGACTACCGCCCCGTAGCACTCACTTCCGTCAACATGAAGTGCTTTAAGAGACCAGTCAAGGACCATATCACCTCCACCCTACCTGACACCCTAGACCCACTCCAATTTGCTTACCACCCCAATAGGTCCACAGACGACGCAATCGCAACCACACTGCCCTAACCCATCTGGGCAAGAGGAATACCTATGTGAGAATGCTGTTCATCAACTACAGCTCAGCATTTAACACCATAGTACCCTCCAAACTCGTCCTTAAGCTCGAGACCCTGGGTCTTGACCCCGCCCTGTGCAACTGGGTACTGTACTTCCTGACAGGCCGCCCCCAGGTGGTGAGGGTAGGTAACAACATCTCCACCCCGCTGATCCTAAACACTGGGGCCCCACAGGGGTGCGTTCTGAGCCTTCTCCTGTACTCCCTGTTCACCCACGACTGCGTGGCCATGCACTCCTCCAACTCAATCATCAAGTTTGCAGACGACACTACAGTGGTAGGCTTGATTACCAACAACGACGAGATGGCCTACAGGGAGGAGGTGAGGGCCCTCAGAGTGTGGTGTCAGGAAAATAACCTTACACTCTACGTCAACAAAACAAAGGAGATGATCGTGGACTTCAGGAAACAGCAGAGGGAGCACCCCATATCCACATCGGCGGGACAGTACTGGAGAGGGTAGTAAGTTTTAAATTCCTCAGCGTACACACGGACAAACTGAATTGGTCCACCCACACAGACAGCGTGGTGAAGAATGCGCAGCAACGCCTCTTCAACCTCAGGAGGCTGAAGGAATTCAGCTTGTCACCGAAAGCATTCACAAACTTTTACAGATGCACAATTGAGAGCATCCTGTCGGGCTGTATCACTGCCTGGTACGGCAATTGCACCGCCCACAACTGTAAGGCTCTCCAGAGGGTTGTGAGGTTTGCACAACGCATCACCGGGGGCAAACTACCTGCCCTCCAGGACACCTACACCACCCGATGTCACAGGAAGGCCATAAAGATCTAACTTACAAGCTTACTAACTTACCAATACATTTTTACATAAATCTTTCCACTATTAAAGTGGCTGGAGTTGAGTCAGTATGTTGGCAGCAGCCACTCAATGTTAGTGGTGCCTGTTTAACAGTCTGATGGCCTTGAGATAGAAGCTGTTTTTCAGTCTCTCGGTCCCTGCTTTGATGCACCTGTACTGACCTCGCCTTCTGAATGATAGCGGGGTGAACAGGCAGTGGCTCGGGTGGTTGTTGTCCTTGATGATCTTTATGGCCTTCCTGTGACATTGGGTGCAGTAGGTCTTTAAAAAAGAGAAGCCGTGCAAGGTTATTAAACAGAGGTCCCTAGTTATTCTTATTTTGTTGATATCAGGTAATGTGCAACCTAACCCTGGCCCTGATATGCAATGTCTCCAAACCCCCTCTGATTTTAAATCAAGATGTGGTTTTGGTATTTTTAATTTAAATGTGCGCAGCCTTTTGTCAAAAATTGATGGGGTTAGGATTTGGGCTAAATCAATTTATGCTGATGTAATTGTGTTTTCTGAAACCTGGCTCAGCAAGTCTGTTTTTGATAAGGATATTTGTATAAGTGGTTACAATGTTTATCGCACTGATCGAGTTAAGAAAGGTGGGGTGTGGCTATATATGTAAAAACTAAATTCCCTGTAAGTGTGGCAAAGTCTGAAACTATTTGTTGAAACTACAGTTGGAATTTCTTGCTTTGAATATTGAGGTTTCAAAGTGTCTCTCTATAACTGTGATTGACTGTTATAGACCCCCCCTCTGCTCTCGGTGATGCATTTTCTTCTTTGACGCACCTCATGTCTAAACTTCTTTGCAGTGAAATGATCTTGATTGGTGATCTCAACCGGTGTTGGTTAAAGCAGGTGTCTGATGATTTAAAAATGTTTTGTAATTCTATGAATCTTACACAGTTGATTAACTCACCCACTCACCCAAATCTTAAATTCCCAGATAAATCTACCCTGATTGATTTGATATTGACAAATGTTCCACATAAATATTCTGCGGTTGGTGTTTTGTGTAATGATTTAAGTGACCATTGTGCTGTTTGTTGCTGTTAGAAATACTAAGGTTCCCAAGACAAACCCCAGTTTTATTCGTAAGAGAAATTTGAAGTGTTTTAATGAGCAGGCTCTCTTTCACGATTTGTTTTATTTTGACTGGAGCAAGATTGAGTTTATCCCTGATGTGGAAACTGCCTGGAAATTATTTCATTATGTTTTTGTTCCAAATAGTAAACAAGCATGCCCCATTCTGCAGGTTCAGGGTTAAAGGGCGGGATAATCCATGGTTTTCTTCTGAGCTGTCTTTTATTATTCACGACCGTAATCTAGCCTGGGCTAAAGCAAGGAAATCATGTTCTGATGCTGATTGGCTTATATTTAGGCAGTTACGAAACAAGTGTCATTTTCTTCTCGGGAAGGCCAAGTCTGAATATTTTACGTCTCTTTCCACTGATAACCTGAATGACCCTAAGAAAGTTTTGGAATGCTATTAAGTCTATGTCTGGTAACAGTAATGTTAATGAATTACCGTCATGTGTTTTGAAGGACTCTGTTGCAGTATATGACAAAACTGAAATGCTGAATTGTTTCAATGAGCACTTTGTATCATCTGGTAGGCTGTTTGATTCATTGTCCTCTGTCTCTGTACAACCCTGTGTGGATGAACCAGTGAGTGCTGGTCAAACGTTTAGCTTTTTGCCATTCTCAGTGCAGGAGGTACATAAAGCCCTGAAATCCTTAGATCAGAGAAAGCCTGCAGGTCCTGATCTTTTGGATCCCTGCTTTTTAAATCTTGCAGCTGATTTCATAGCTTAACCACTTACATATCTGTTCAATCTAACCCTGGAATGTAATGAAATTCAGAAAATATGGAAATCAGCATTTGTCCTACCACTTTTAAAAGGGGGAGATCCAACTTGTTTAAATAATTATAGGCCAATCTCAAAGCTGTCACCCCTGGTGAATATACTTGAAACCCTTGTGAGTGAACTGCTAAAATAGTTTTTTATTTACTGACTCTATTTTATCAATGAACCAATCAGGCTTCAGGAAGAAGCATAGCACAATTACAGCAGCCATGAAGGTTTTAAAGGACAAAAAAACAGAACTGTGTCTCACTTTTTATTGATTTCTCTAAGGCTTTTGATACAGTTGATCAAGGCAGAGATTGTTGAGTGTAGGTCTTTCAGAGCATGCAGTTGCCTTGGTTTGCTAACTGTCTGTCTGATAGAACTCAGTGCACTCAATTTGATGGGCTTATGTCTGTTAAATTGTCTGTCTTCATTGGTGTGCCCCAAGGCTCTGTACTTGGTCCTCTCTTATTCATATATAAATGATTTAGACAAAAATGTCCAAAATGCACAACTTCATTTTTATGATGATGATACTGTTATTTACTCTTACAAAAGCTTTCCAGAACTTGCAAACTGATTTTTATATTATTCAACATACCTTGAATCAATTGAAGCTTATCCTCAATACTGACAAAACTAAACTAATGGTGTTTTCTAAAGCAAGAAATAGACCTCTGAACCTTTCACCTATTACTACCCATCAGGGCAAGGAGGTTGAGGTTGTAACCTCATGTAAATATCTTGGAATTTTAATTGATGACTGCCTCTCTTTTCAATTGCATGTTGAACAACTTACAGAAATATTGTAGCTGAAATTTGGATTTTATTTTAGGAATAAGGCCTGTTTTTCTTTTGAAGCCAGAAGGAGGCTAGTATCAGCTACATTTATGCCTTTACTAGACTATGGAGGTATTTTACATATGAAAGCTTCCACTCAATTGACCCCCTTTACCATGGCACTTTGAGATTTATTTTAAACTGCAAAACCCTTACGCACTGCTGTACTTTGTATACCAAGGTTGGCTGGCCTTCTCTAGTCACCCGTAGGCTCAGGCACTGGTATACTTTTATTTATAAAGCCATTTTGGGTTTACTACCTTTTTATTTGGGCATTTTTATTGTTCAGAAATGTGGTGGGTACTCTCTTCATTCGCTGGACTTTATCCTGCTAACTGTTCCAAATGACCGAACTGAATTTGGTAAAATGGCTTTTATGTACTCTGCTCCATCGTCTTGGAACACCTTAAAAAATACTTTTAAACTGGAAGAACTTGTCCCGATTGGTATTTTTAAATCACTGATGAATGATCTTGAGACGGATTCCCTGACCTGTCAATGTTTTTGATTTTGTTATACTCTTGTGAATTCTATGGTTTTTACTCGATTACTTGTAGTTTTTCATGTTGTTTGTCTGTCATTTTTGTAATGACTTGGTGCTGCCTACCTTGGCCAGGACGCTCTTGAAAAAGAGATTTTCAATCTCAATGATCCCTTCCTGGTTAAATAAAGGTTAAATCAAAATAAATACAACAACGAGACTATATACAGGGGTACTGGTACGGGGTCAATGTGCAGGGGTACCGGTTAGGTCAAGGTAATTTGTACATGTAGGTAGGGGTGAAGTGACTATGCATAGATAATCAACAGCAAGAAGCAGCAGTGTACAAAACAAATGGTGTCAATGTAAATAGTCCGGTGGCCATTTTATTAATTGTTCAGCAGTCTTATGGCTTGGGGGTAGAAGCTGTTAAGGAACCTTTTGGTCCTCGACTTGGCGCTCCGGTTCCGCTTCCCGTGCAGTAGCAGAGAAAACAGAGAGTCTTTGATTTGGGTGACTGGATCCTGACAATTCTTTGGGCTTTCCTCTGACACCGCCTATTATATAGGTCCTAGATGGCTGGAAGCTTGGCCCCAGTGATGCACTGAGCCGTACGCACTACCTTCTGTAGCGCCTTATGGTCCGATGCCGAGCAGTTGCCATACCAGGCGATGATGCAACCGGTCAGGATGCTCTCGAAGGTGCAGCTGTAGAACTTTTTGAGGATCTGGGGACCCATGCCAAATCTTTTCAGTCTTCCGAGGGGGAAAAGGTGTTGTCGTGCCCTCTTCACGACCGTCTTAACTTATTGCCATCTATGTAAAAAATAGCCAACATAAAGCAAACACACAAAACATGACATCATGCATGTAGAGAATATCTTGGTAAAAAATAAATATCCTATAAATCACATTGTGTCACGCCCTGACCTTAGAGAGCCTTTTTATGTCTCTATTTTGGTTTGGTCAGGGTGTGATTTGGGTGGGATTCTATGTTCTGATTTCTATGTTTTGTGTTATGTTTAGTTGCCTGTCTGCACTATTCGTATAGCTTCACGGTTCGTTTTTGCTTGTTTGTTTTGTTTTGCTGAGTTTCGGTTTTATTAAAAACATGTGGAACTCTACTCACGCTGCGTCTTGGTCTCATCTTTATAACGAACGTGACACATTGACTAGGCATGGCATGTCTGCAACAAACTTTAAATATTGTATCAACTATCAACTGGGACGCCTTTCGTAATAGCAAACTTAAACATTGTATAATATATTCTGGGCCCTCAGAACTTCCTGTAGGTTATTTGTGCAAGGGATAAGAAGTAATCAGATATTTTGCAGTGTATCAGAGCATTACATTTTTCCCTTTCATGCCGAGTGGTTATCTCCCTTTCGATAGCCACTCGGCATGAAAGGGAAACATGTAAATATTGTTGGAAAGCTGGAAATATTGTTCAAATACTGAGGATATGTTGTCATTCTCAATTGATTCTAAAAACATACTTTGTTTACTTGCTGTTTGAGTTAAAGAAAAAATACTTTTGAGAAGCTCCACAGCTCATTAGTGGTGTTAATTATCAGACATCCTCAAATGGTTGGGCGCATTCGCAGGCCATGTAGACTAGTCCTACTTCTATATGCATAATCAGGTGCTGGGTCCTTACACAATACTAACAGGAACGTTTCAAACAAGATAAATTGACAAAACTCATAAATGGAATGAAATAAACAAAGATGTGTTTCTCACAAGTGTAGCATAGGTTGTGAGTTCAGCAAAACACATGTCCACTCTGACAATGAGAACTGTAAATGACTGTAATAATAATAATACAGGTCCTAAAATTAACACCTGCCAAATGCTGGTAGATTTTGGCATTGGCGGGTAAAGATGTCCATTTCACCAGCTACATTGGCTGTTGGCCAGGGGTCCACAGTGCGAGTATTTAACTTGTATTTATGAATACAAATAGTAAAGTATGACCACATAGCAAAGTAAAAGCTGCAGTAGCTGTTTTGAAAGTATCTGTGCCATTTTGTTTCATAACTGTTAAATTAATCGCACAAAGTCAAATAACTACAAATCTTTTTTTCTATCCCACCTCGAGCTGCAGCTCTGCCTGGCTTGTGGATGTGCGCGTTCACGTGAAATATTCATTATTAGAAGCGCTGTGCACAATTTACTTGAAACGAAAATCTACTGAAGAGAGACTTTGTCCTTGTGTTTCTTGCCTATTTACATTGTTTTGTTCACAAACTAGGTTCTTTTTTTATATTTGAGTTTCTACTGCTAGGGAAGATTAGACAACTCAGCTATTAGTCAGACTCAATCTTACAGGCACATGACTCTTGAGTTGCGTTGCCACGGTAACCCCCGCCCTTAAAGGGGCAGGTGAACATTTTTGACTGATATTCCTGTGATATTTTGGTTAAAAGACCACAAAAAAAATCTAAAATTAAACAATATACCACATTACTTCTTACTAGTAGTACATTTATAGTTTTAGAAACATTACAAAGCAGGTTGATTTTTTTTATCTACCAGACACAGCGGCTGGTGGACCAAAAAGTTAATTGTAGGCCCTGATAATATATTGAATGCATTAACAGAAATTACCGTAACGAAACAAACATTGCAGATTAGACATTATGTGAATTAACAGCAAATGTAGGCTACTACTTGTGATATGTAATGGGGAATTGATACACAGCAAACAATGCACACAATTAATTTATGAAAATGAATACCCACAAAATGGCGTGAGAGAGGTTAAACAGTTTCTTCTGATAAGTCTCCAATATCAACATTTCCAAGCAAACAAAAACAGGGAGAATCTGTAAACATGCTGAGATAAAAGAACATACTCAATGCCTGATTTCAGCCAGCCTTCACAAGATCCTAACATGCAAATATGTCCCCTTTTGTGTTTTACACATTGAGCAGAGGAACTACATTTCAGAGTGCATGATATTCAGTTTCACTCACATATAGTATTTCTATGGATGGTCTTAAAATGCAGTAATATAATCCATAGAACATACTATATGCCAGTGAAACTGAATATGTCTGAGATTATATATACATATATATTTTTTATTATTTCATTTTATTTAACCTTTAACTATGGGCAAGTCAGTGAAGAAAAAGTTGTTACAATAACAGCCTACCCCGGCCAAACACGAACGACGCTGGGCCAATTGCACGCCGCCCTATGGGACTCCCAATCACGGCAGGATGTGATGCAGCCTGGAATTGCACCAGGGCCAGTAGTGATGCCTCTTGCACTGAGATGTGGTGCCTTGGACAGCTGTGCCACTTGGGAGCCCCCCTTGGGAACATAACTGGGCATTCAAACATATCTGTATCCATTCATCATCATCAATAGTGTCTCCTGGTCTTCCTCACATTTTTGTTTGCATGTTTTGTGTCATCGTGAAAAGCCTCTATCAACCTTTGATACAGTTTGGAAATCAACTTGATGTTTGTCAGACTGCCTTAAGAACAAATTATTATTTACAATGACAGCCTAGGAACAGTGAGTCTGTCAGAAAGACAGATTTTTACCTTGTCAGCTCAGGGATTTGAGCTAGCAACCTTTTGGTTACTAGCCCATCGCTCTAACCACTTGGCTACCTACCGCCCCCGATTGCTCAGTTTGGCTGTGCCGCCAGCTCTTGGAAGAGTCCAAACTTCTTCCATTTAAGAATGATGGAGGCCACTGTGTTCTTGAGGACCTTCAATGCTGCAGAAATGTTTTGGTACCCTTCCCCAGATCTGTGCCTCGACACAATCCTGTCTCGGAGCTCTATGGACAATTTCTTTGACCACATAGTTTGTTTTTTGCTCTGACATACACTGTCAACTGTGGGTCCTTATATAGACAGGTGTGAGGCTTTCCAAATCATGTCCAATCAATTGAATTTAACACAGGTGGACTCCAATCACACTGTCGAAACATTTCAAGTATGATCAATGGAAACAGGATGCACCCGAGCTAAATTTCAAGTCTCATAGCAAAGGGTCTGAATACTTATGTAAATAAGGTATTTCTATTTTTTATATATTTTCAAAAATGTAGAAATACTTTTTTGCTTTGTCATGTGTGTAAATTGTTGAGTTAAAAAATATTTAATACATTTTAGAATAAGGCTGTAACGTAATTGTTGGGGGGAAAAAATCAAGGGGTGTGAATAATTTCCGAATCCACTGTACATAAGTATTCACACCCCTCAGTCAATACATGTTAGTCAACTTTGGCAGTGATTACAATTATTAGTCTTTCTGGGTAAGTCTAAGAGCTTTGCACACCTGGATTATACCATTTTATAAAGCATTTTTATTTTTACAATTCTGAAAACTCTGTCAAGTTGGTTGCTGATTATTGCTAGACAGACATGTTCATGTCTTGCCATAGATTTTCAAGCCGATTTAAGTCGAAACTGGAACTAAATCACTCAGTAACATTCAATGTTGTCTTGGTAAGCAACTCCAGTGCATATTTGGCCTTGTGTTTTAGGTTATTGTCCTGCTAAAAAGGTGAATCTGCATCGCAGTGCTTGAGGCGTCACTACAGACCCGGGTTCGATCCCAGGCTGTGACACAGCCGGCTGTGACCGGGAGACCCATTAGGCGGCGCACCATTGGCCCAGCATCGTCCGGGTTTGGTTTTGGCTTTGGCTGTGGTAGGCGATCATTGTAAATAAGAATTTGTTCTTATTAACTGACTTGCCTAATTAAATAAAAAATAAATAGAATACAATTCCATGTGTTTTATACTAAAATCTCATCCTGAAATTGTTTTAAGATGGTCATACCAAGGATTATTTAACTATTTGATTTAGGACCCGTTTAGGTATTAAAAAAAAAATATATATATATATATATATATATATATAGTGCCTTGCGTAAGTATTCTGCCCCACATTTCAGGCTTCAAACATAAAGATAAAACTGTATTTTTTTGTGAAGAATCAACAACAAGTGGGACACAATCATGAAGTGGAACGACATTTATTGGATATTTCAAACTTTTTTAACAAATCAAAAACTGAAAAATTGGGCGTGCAAAATTATTCAGCCCCCTTAAGTTAATACTTTGTAGCGCCACCTTTTGCTGCGATTACAGCTGTAAGTCGCTTGGGGTATGTCTCTATCAGTTTTGCACATCGAGAGACTGATTTTTTTTCCCATTCCTCCTTGCAAAACAGCTCGAGCTCAGTGAGGTTGGATGGAGAGCATTTGTGAACAGCAGTTCTCAGTTCTTTCCACAGATTCTCGATTGGATTCAGGTCTTTGACTTGGCCATTCTAACACCTGGATATGTTTATTTTTGAAACATTCCATTGTAGATTTTGCTTTATGTTTTGGATCATTGTCCCAGTCTCAGGTCTTTTGCAGACTCCATCAGGTTTTCTTCCAGAATGGTCCTGTATTTGGCTCCATCCATCTTCCCATCAATTTTAACCATCTTCCCTGTCCCTGCTGAAGAAAAGCAGGCCCAAACCATGATGCTGCCACCACCATGTTTGACAGTGGGTATGGTGTGTTCAGGGTGATGGGCTGTGTTGCTTTTACGCCAAACATAACGTTTTGCATTGTTGCCAAAAAGTTCAATTTTGGTTTCATCTGACCAGAGCACCTTTTTCCACATGTTTGGTGTGTCTCGCAGGTGGCGTGTGGCAAACTTTAAACAACACTTTTTATGGGTATCTTTAAGAAATGGCTTTCTTCTTGCCACTCTTCCATAAAGGCCAGATTTGTGCAATATACGACTGATTGTTGTTCTATGGACAGAGTCTCCCAACTCAGCTGTAGATCTCTGCAGTTCATCCAGAGTGATCATGGGCCTCTTGGCTGCATCTCTGATCAGTCTTCTCCTTGTATGAGCTGAAAGTTTAGAGGGATGGCCAGGTCTTGGTAGATTTGCAGTGGTCTGATACTCCTTTCATTTCAATATTATCGCTTGCACAGTGCTCCTTGGGATGTTTAAAGCTTGGGAAATCTTTTTGTATCCAAATCCAGCTTTAAACTTCTTCACAACAGTATCTCGGACCTGCCTGGTTGTGTTCCTTGTTCTTCATGATGCTCTCTGCGCTTTTAACGGACCTCTGAGACTATCACAGTGCAGGTGCATTTATACGGAGACTTGATTACACACAGGTGGATTGTATTTATCATCATTAGTCATTTAGGTCAACATTGGATCATTCAGAGATCCTCACTGAACTTCTGGAGAGAGTTTGCTGCACTGAAAGTAAAGGGGCTGAATAATTTTGCACGCCCAATTTTTCAGTTTTTGATATGTTAAAAAAGTTTGAAATATCCAATAAATGTCGTTCCACTTCATGATTGTGTCCCACTTGTTGTTGATTCTTCACAAAAATACAGTTTTATATCTTTATGTTTGAAGCCTGAAATGTGGCAAAAGGTCGCAAAGTTCAAGGGGGCCGAATACTTTCTCAAGGCACTGTATATACACAAAATTATTTGGTGAAACATTGAAGTTGGACTTACTGCTATTAGCCCATGGAAACACAATGAATTACAGACTCATACATGGAAAAACAGATGGTCCTATCTGTATGTGTATGTGTGGGATACAGAAATCAGTAGTCATTCAAAAACCCTGTTAAACACTATTATTGCACACAGAATGAGTCCATGCAACTTATGTGACTTGTAAAGAAAAATGTTACCCCTGAACTTATTTAGGCATACCTTAACAAAGGGGTTGAATACTTATTTACTCAAGACATTTCATTTTTTCATTATTTATTCATTTGTAAAAATGTATAAAAAAATAATTCTACTTTGACATTATGGGGTATTGTGTGTAGGTTAGTGACACAAAATCTCAATTTAATCCATGTTAAATTCAGGCTGAAAACATGACAAAATGTGCAACAAGTCAAGAGTGAATACTTTCTGGAGGCACTGTACTTCAAAGACCTTACACAATTGGTAACTTCGTGGTTCCAATGGTGCCAAGTGATGCCTGTTGGAATAATTCCCAAAGAAACAAATAAGTACATAGTCAATATTGTGTAGTTACCATTTCATCAGGTTGTTTATTTAAGTAAAGATGAGGCCATTTTTGTAAAATCAAGTGATATCACAATTTAAGCAGCAGAGGGAGCAATTAGTCTTCAAAGTGAGATCGACAATTGTATTGTAAGTGTCCCGGTCCACCGGTTGAGAGTAGTATTGGATCTAATGCTCAAATCTTTCAGCACAGTTGGTTTGGTTAGAGAAGAAACTAACGTCCGTAGGCGTGGTGTAGACTTTGGCCAGAGCAAGGGGACTGGGAAGCCAGGCAAACTCGACTGGGGATAGAGACCTCAACCTTCCAATATCTGGGCGGACACTAACCACAAGGCCACTGCATCTGACACTTGTGAGATGATGACGACATCATCATGTCTAGCGCAGGGCCGGATTAAGAAAACATAGTCCCAGAGGTTGTTTTTTTTTTTTAGACTTGCTTGGAATTATGTAAATGCTCGGTAAGAAACGTTTTATATTTTTTTAATTATCATCAACATCAACATCAACATTAACCATGTGTGTTCGCTTGTTTTATACTGTTCTCTAGTTGACGCAATGATTCATCTGACAAACAAAGAACTTAGAGTCCTGCAGGCCCAAGCATGGATCAAAGCTGGCGAGACATTCAATAATGTCATCTTCACAGATGAATCAACCGTGGCCCTTGAGCAATTTGCTCAAAATTGCTACAGAAAAAAAGGAAGATCAAGCAAGCCGAGTCCCAAGCATCACCTCAAACTCCATTTGTGGGGGGAGGCAAGTTCTCGCCAGAGACCAGGCCCATATTTGATTTTTGATGGTACGTTTAGTTATTTACAAAGCAAAAGGTACATAAAATATTGTAGCCAACACCTCACGGACTGTTGTGTTCCACAATAATTCAGTCTTGCCTCCTTTTTCATGTATCATGGCTCGAGATTTCTTTGAGGAAGAAATCATCAAGATATATGCTGGACCCTATGTCAGAGAGGTGTTTCTGGGTACACATTGTTTCTTTCAAGGTAGGATTATAGCAATATTTTTTAACGTTTAGGCCTATTTACATGTATATTTCTATTATTGTAACTAATTTTGGCTTTTAGGTTAAATGTATTTTTTTCTTCTCCAATTGCAGACAATGACCCAAAACACACTGCCGCCCGGGTTTGCACTGCAAATGAGGGCATAAACTGGGTCAAGACGCCAGCAGAGTAAGTAGAACTTAATGTCGTAAAATAAAGCTAAATAAAAATAAATAAAAGACCTACAACACCTTTGGTAGGCCTACAGTATTTCGACAAATATTTGATAAATCTCTACATTTAGGTCTCCTGATTTAAATCCGATCAAACTTGTTTGGCATCAACTGAAAACATTCATCCTTTACTCTGCCAAGCCTACAAGCAAAGATGAACTGGTCAAGGCATTCAAGATGTTTTGGCTATAGAAATTGACGATACAACAATGCAACAAATATATTGATCATCTCAGCATGGTTTTACCTGTGGTCGTGGAGCTGGGTGGAAGTGCGACTAAAATGTAATTTATATAAACATCCGCATTTGAATGTATTTTTTCTCTTTATTTTATTAACAAAAGCATAAAGATGAAGAAATACTGTACCTTTGTTTTGAGTTAGAAATGTAACACTTTTTTTAAGCATCAAATACATTTCAAGTTGAGGGATTTTCACAAAAGTAGCCGGGTTATAAAAAGGTATATTGTCCTGCTAATAGTAAACATTTGCATGATGGGCTACACCTGCTACAGTTGTGATGTCTTCACTATTATTCTATAATGTAGAAAATAGTAAAATCTAGAAAAATCCTGGAATGAATAGGTGTGTCCAAACATTCGACTGGTACATATTTAGTTAATTTGATTAATATTATGGTGTTTCTATTCCATGAAAAATTAAAAACCCCCTGGGTTTCCATTAGGATGGAACAGAAAATATGGAGCTGTACAACGGGATGCTCATAAATTCAGAGGGTTGTCAGATTGTCAGTTCGGGCTGAGGAGTAGGGTTGATCTAAGCATTCTGGCCTTAAAACAGCAGTCAAGCATGTAAGCTAACGTTGGCTAACTACTTCCAGACACAAATGAAACCACTGACAATTTTATTCACCCTAACAGAGCTGGTAAGGCAGTTATATTTAACCAGGGCATTGGTGACTGACTGTGCTGCTGGAAACAATTTAATTACACTATATTATCGATATTTACTGACACCGGCCATATTCAACGGGTGTTGAGTGCTCGTAAATTCATTATTCTGCGCTTTGGTACACTCAGACGAAAGTACTCTGAAATCGGTATGGATAGCCAGAGCGAATTTACAAAAGCACCCGAAGGTCCATTGAGAAAGCATAACAACTATACCATTTAGCTAAGCTAAGAATGACGAGAATAATCAAGTCAATAAAAGTTGGGTAGTTAGCCTATCGTTAATATACTGGAAAGTTGTGTACAACTACTAACGTTAGGTAGCAAGCAAACATACTGGTACATAGTGCTGTGTAATGATATGTTATGTGGTTCGTAAGGACAGCGTAGCTAACAAATTGTCAGGCAACATAACTTGGAAGGTAACTTATTTGAACAGTCATAATGACTGTTGGTCGTTAGGGAAATCTGGTCTGTGATAGAGGGGAGGGGGGGGGTTCACACCTCGCCCGGCTATTAGACTATTCAACCTTTACTAAAGAAAAGTCTGTTCAGCTATTAGCCCAACTTGCAAATTGCTGTTCCCCTCTCATTCTTTTCTCTCTTCCATGCGTCATCATTCTGCTCCCGAGTGGCTCACTTGTGGGCGTGCTGGTAGGATCAGCGTCTTCAGGTGCGCATCAAGAATTCTGTATACAGTACCACGTTTGTATGAAGGTGTGGTTATTCACAGGTGAATTGTGAAAAGCAATTATTTCCCGAAACAAAAGTCAAAGCAGACACCTACAAAGACGGCATCTCAGGTAAGCAGCACTGGGCTGTATTGACTTATCCTAAAACAATGACACGAGCTGCTTTAGATTGAACGGTCATATCTCAGTTATTGTTTTCTTTACTTTCAGAGAGCGAGCTGACCAAGGGGGTCATATTTAGATATTGCCAGATGTTCAGTGAGGACCAGGCCGTGAAAGCTTTATTGCTGGCACAAATGTGTCCATAAGAGGTAATTAAACTGTTATTTTTCTCTGTGGAATGTCTCGCGTGCATGAATAAAAAAAAAACTTAAGATGTCAGCTGCACACAGCAAATATTTCGACTGGACTATCTGTTACTGCCAAGTCATGGGTTAGCCTTGCAATAACCAAGTGGTGAGAAACACAGCCCGCTATATTTAAATGTTTCAGATACACTTTGAAAGTTACTGTGTGTCCTCATGGGTCTGTTTTTCATTCAATAATAGGTAATAGAATTTATTCTCGGAGCGCGCTGCCACTTAATCACGTGCAGCAGTTTATATACAGATCATGACGTCATTTCACTGCTTTAACAGAATCCCCTCCTCTCGACCGGGACAAAGTAAGGTGAAAAGTTCATTCTAACTTACTTAACACACTCCCAGATAGCTTTTGACCCCTCAACATTATTTATCACCACTGAACTGACAGTTATAATTAACAGAACCTAGGAATGCACTCACTGCCTTATCTAAAAACCCCAGAGCTAAGTTTCAGTTGGGTCAACCATAGGCTCACGACCATGTGTTTACACAGTCCCCAACCCATGTGTTTCTGCCTAGTTGGAATGGTGTTCATTAACCTTATTACTGTCCTGTCACACAATCCCTTCTTATGAACTCATATTGTCAATCACTTATAAAACAAAGTATAAGTTTACCTAGATACATTTCTATTTAAAATGAGGATATTCTTTATTCATTTATCCATAATAAATTCAACAGTCCTACACAGTCCCACCCAAATTAATCCACCTCTTATTACCATCATTATGATGCCATGGCTCTAGACACTATACATTTAGACAGAAACGCAATATAACCAGGCGTTGCGTCACCTTGAAATTTACATTTCTTATTCAAAGAACTGCAGGGGAAGAGTACAATACCTTTTCATTGTGCAGCTTCGTTGCCCTGCGCGCTTCTTCGTTGAGCTGTAGATCCACTCGGGTGTCCCCAAAAGTTTTCAAAAGCACCATTGTTTGTAAGTGCCCAGCCGTACTTTGGTGTCTCGTTGCTGCCTTGGTTAGACAACTCAGGTTTGCAAAGCCAGTGTGGCTCCAAACACCAAATCGATCACTTGCAAATAATAGGCATTCCCAGCAGTACAGTTTGCAGTGCTTCTCGGAGCCTGTCTTTGTAGCGTCGGTGTCTACCTCTCCTGACAATGTCTAACTTTACTTGAAAAGAAAGTCTTGAGAATGGCGTTATAATTATATCCTCGACCAAATCGATATCTTCTCCTTCCGCCATTGTGGGTTGAAAAAAACAGTTTAGTAGTACGCAAATTAATTCGCTGATCAATTTCAGTTTCCTAGTTGGTAATCCAATCAAAAGACGTGCAGGCACTACGCCAGCTAGCTGGCTCCTGTGTAACACTGGAGCCAGCCAGCAGGCGTACAATAGCCAACTCTAAAGCTGATTGGTTGACACTAAATTTTAATTTCCATTCACTTTAAGCTACAAGCGCCCGCACTGTTGATTCTGAAGGCATGAGGGCAGATTTTAGACCCCTGGCAACACATGATGGCTGAATATGATTGGATAAAATATCTAACAAAGACCAGCCCTCCAAATCTCAACCTGGGGCTGGAAGCAGTGCAACCAAGAGGAACGCTATGAAATGAAGAATGTAACTCTTACTCTGGGGAATAATTTAATACATATTTGCGGGAAAATATATATTCTGATGATGTTTAGGCCTGACGGCCCACCACTGTCCAACGGTTAGGATTGTTTTATATAGAACACTTTATTTGACATGTTAGAACAACACACTACACCCAAAGAATGTATCCAGAAGAAACATATAAATGACGCTCCTCAAAGAGGTCTTTGACCTGTTGCGAGAGAACCTTTTAGTTCAGTTATGGTCTGCAAGGTTCTGAAAAGCATAAAACAAGACCTACCTCTTTTCGGGTTGTCCTGATTCACACATTGTCCACTACAGGGGCCGCCAGAGGGACTACTGGCATCACACATGCCCACATCACAATGGACAAAGACCTAGGAATCAAAGATTTGATGGTGTCAGATTTAAAAAAAAAAATAAAATAAAAAATGGATGAATGCCACACACAAAATTAACCAATAAAGATTGTTGGGTGAACTTCGTTACCTTGGCCACTCGGCTCAACCGCATCCTCGACGAAGGAAAACATATAGACCTCAAAGCGTTTGACGTGAGGGGGGGAAGTAGACCCTGGCGTCAGCAACCACCGGGTGGAAGACCACACGGTATGGATCCTCGGGGTTCTCACAGCTGCCAGTGTAGGGAGAGGGACTAAGTTAGGCACAAGAAAACGCTGCAAACCCCAACCGCCTTGTAGCGGTGTCATGATCTGCTCCTCACAGGACATTCAATTTACAGCAGAAGTGGGTCCTTTATGAACTAAAGGAATGTCTTTGTTAACATGCTTTTCCCACCAAAAATCACCATATCTTTAAAAACATATTTCATATACAATGTAAAGGCTCGAGACTTCCTACCTGTAGAGTGAGCACTTCTAGTAAAAATCACTAAATAAAAACCAATGACATTTATTTTCAATAGCTAATCTCTGACCAGTCTTATGTTAGAAATATTGTTCCAGTATTCACTTTTGAACGTGTTAGAGAGACTCTTAGAAAATGTGCATAGTGAGTAGCCATGCCACGAGGGACATCAGAAAGTGGGTCAGACTGACAGAACCGTCCCCGGCGGCCAGAGTGCTTGGTAACTCTGGATTGGTAACAGAAATTAACATTAGACCAGAAAACCGTGATGTGCAAGCTACACGTTTGAACCTCACAAGTACTTAGAAAAGCAAAGTGGGACCATTCTGCTACTATATTGAAACCATCCTACTCATCACCCACTGAGGACTCAGCAACAGGGTTGATTAACCCATCTTCCAGAACGAGTGAAAGGACAAACCATCCTGTAGTTCTGTTCAAAACTAGTAATTGGAGCCATGGACAACCAATGACATTGTGACCTCGTGTAGCCAATCAGAGAGAAGACCCAACCACCTACCTTTCCACGGCGGCATCCCACGTAAATACATTCATGCTTTTTCTCCAAGCTGGCACTGGTTCGTGTGTTCAAAAATGTATCAACGATAAGTGTCCCTTATGGAACGGGGGGGGGAGCTTGTAACAAGCCATCATATTGTGTCAGTCTGCTAGGGACCTGTGTGTTTAGCTAGTAATTCAATTAAACCAATTTGTATAGTACTGAATGAAATGGCTGGTTTTTTTTGCAGCTGCAAGGAGGATACGATGTCATGGTTAAAAAGTTGACTTTATCAATGTAATAGATTTCTACCGTCTAGAGTTTAAGTCGGGAGACGGTAACTCTTTAAAACCACTTCCTCGGCACCCCAAATCCTAACATGATTAATTTAGTTGGCTAACAATTAAACAGTCCTCAGATAATTCAAGGTCACGTCAGTGGTTTGTTGGTTTTAATTTCTGATCTTTTGGCCCATCAGACCTGGATGAATCTGATTTAGTAAATTTTTATTTATTTTAAAGAACAGAAATTGAAGAAAAAAATGCATTTATTTTCTGTCAACAATATTACTTTTGGTCTACTGCAATGGCTTGTTAAATGACGGATGTCAAACATGTATATTCAATTACATTGACACGAGGTGAGATGTCTCTCTAAAATGGTTCTTAAAATTCTAAATTATCCAGAATGGTCAGACTCCAGGCGACCTGAATATTGATCGATTGACCGTGGTTTAACCAAAGTTGCCAAATCGGTATCAACAAGGCAATCATATTTTGAAAAATAAGTACTTCATATTAAATTAAGAATTTCATGCAATGCGCCAGAGCAATTCTTCCACTGTTGAAAAGTGGTCACACAAAATAAATTCTACACCCATGACATCAGATTTACACGTGGAGGACTTCTGTGAAGGGAGCAGCGCTACTACGCTACTATTGACAGTTTAGGCCTACTTTTTTAATTTGCATCTTTGGGAGGCTTATCATTCACTCTTTAACTGCCAGATATGGTATTTGTAGCAAATCCCAATTAGCGCATTCCTCGAGTGGCATAAACTTCTAGGGATCCTGTCAACTGATCCTATTCCGTTTCAAACATCCATGCTGCACAGGCGTGTGAACCATCCTTTATGTTTAGTGCAATAACTGTTTTAAACACAAGAGGTCACTTGTGCCTGAATTCAACCCAAAACCAACAAGTATGCAGTCAGCGTTAAGAGCAGTTGTATGAAACCAATCGGAAAGGCAAGCTGAGCTTGCCAGCCGCTCTTGATTTCCATTCGACTTGACCATCAGTTCGGCTGAACACGGAACTGTAGCAAACCAAAAGGATAACATTGAGTAAAAAGGGTAGGTGACGCCAACAACCTTTTCACACGCGAGTTCCAAATATCTTCAACAGTCGCCCCAGTGGGAGTTTTATGCGCGTGATGTCAGAATGCACTCCCTGTTCCAAAATGTGCACAGTTAACCCGCGCTGACCTCAAACCAAGGCACTCTACCTTCTAATTTTCTAAGTTTCACAAAAGTAGCCCATTTCACTGTTGCAGACCATTACTATTTGAGAATTTTATGAGCTGGACAAACTTTCCTTCAAAAGAAAGTCCAAGCACTTCCCCAGATCAGGTATACAGGCCTTGCATACCTTAAGGGAACATTTTGACATTTTCTGTATGGTTAGTGAAAAAGTCCATATTGCAGATGTCCGTCCCTTACTAGACGTCCGAAAACATTTGTTAAATTCGGGGACGGCGTCAGGCCGAGCGGCAGGGCCAGACCTACCGGGAAGTCATCAAATTAACTTTGTCGGACATTCGGTTTTCGTTTTATAAAATAATCAAATTTTGGTCATTTTTCCGCTATCCCGGAAAATCCCACAAGAGGGAATAAGCAATCATACTGCAATTTGACAAAACATCACGAATCACGACGGGCCTTATCTCGAAAACTGAAAATATTTCGAAGCCGAAACTTGGTGAGTATAGGTTTGGCATAATGGGCAGTTGGCCCCGAACAAGATGGCGTCTAGGCCTCAACGGTTTTTGAGTTATGGCCATTTTTCTGGGATTAAAGGTCCAAAATGAAAATAGAGAAATTATTTTTTCACTTCACGTCAAAGTCAAGGAGCCTCCGGTGTCAATAACAAAAAAATCAGCCATTTATCTATCGTCATTTAAGAGAAATCGTACAATGACAGATTTGTGATGTTCAAATATAGTTTTTTTTTCAACAGTTACAGATCCAGTTGCAGGGTGTTCATACGAATATATTTAAAGTGTGCTGCGGAGCTCTGCGAGATTTCTGTGATTTTCTATGATTTTCTGAAATAACAAACACACACACTAAACCCTCCGTAAATAACTCAGTTCTTAACGTAAAGACTTAAAACTCAGGATTCTGTAAAGGCATACCCCAATGAGGATATGAGTTTATTTATAGCTTCCTGTGCCAACAGGAAGGGCCTTAAATGGCGTCATAGTGGCTGTATCCAAGGGTTAAAAAGGTCAGATCTGTTCAAAACTTCATATGTGTGATTAGGCAACCCTCCTGAACTGTAAAATCAGTCATTTCTCCCAACAGATGTCAAAGAAAAGCTCTCTCACACACACACACAGCAAGGATGGAGTGACAAAGCGCGGTGTTAAAAGACACAGAGAGCAGGCAATGGCATAAACATAATCCCAATGCCGTGCCGAGTTCAACGAGATATCCCGCTTGACGGTAGCTCGCTCGGTCTAAGCGCAGCGACCATGAGAAAAGTAGGCCCAAAATGAAGCCTGCACCAGAACGTCATTTAATTTTGGGTGACAGCGGCGGAACCGTTAGGTTTAGAAGGACAATTCAAACACAGGACTGTTCCTAAGGTCCTCCCGATCTGTGCAAGCCTAACCTTGACCGTGTGGCATTAACCCTTCACAGTTAAAAGAAGGTGTTTAAATAAAAACTGTGTTCATTGACTTCTCTCCCCATAGGAATACATTGGCTGCTCCACTAAATACAACCTGGAGTCTATATGGGTTATGAATGCTGTATGAACCTGTCTTTGGTCCATCTTTGGTCCACCAGGCCACCTGTGTCGATTCTAAGCTTCCTGGACCAACCGGAAGTGGTTCAAATCGCCCTAAAAGTGTATACCCATACACTGCCTGCAATTTGATGGACATAGTGCATTGAACCCTGTGTAAATCAGTCAGTTTTCATGGTAAAGACTTAAAACTCAGGATTCTCTAATGGAATACCCCAATGAGGATGTATGTTGAGTTACAGCTTCCTGTGCCAACCGGAAGTGCCATAATTGGTGTCTAATGGGCTGTTTGGAGGGGTTAAAAAATTCAGATCTTTCCAAAACTTCATATATATGATTAGGCAACCCCCATGAACTGTAAATCAGTCATTTTTCCCATAAAAATTCAAAGGAAAACTAAATCACACAGATGCACAACATGGATGGAGGGACGTATCATTGGGGTGCGTAGAGACTGACAGTGCCTCCAATAGTTAGCTTTGAATGATATCAAATTGACTGATGGACGGTGACTTGCAGGTGACTCTTGTCCATTAGCAATATGTTTAAGCGGTGAGGTACCATCACCAAAAGCGACATTCTGAAATCAACCCTAACGAACGATGGAGAGGTACCAGTATCACTGCCCAGCCATCCCGAGGTCATCGGGCCAGTCAATTTGGCATTCCTGCATGATTTTTATAGCATGACAAATTGGTAATGGTGACTGCCCAGTTAACCATATGGCAAATGCACAGTGACTTTGAAAGAGTGAGAAAAATCACCAAATGGACATTCTGGAATCAACCCTAACGAGTGATGGAGAGGTACCAGAATCACTGCCGAGCCATCCCGAGTTCATCGGGCCAGTCAATTTGGCATTCCTGCACGAATTTTCAGTGACTTTGCAAAAGTAAGGAACATTTGCAATATGTTTTAACAGTGAGGTACCATCACCAAAAGCGACATTCTGAAATCAACCCAAACGAGCGATGGAGAGGTACCAGTATCACTGCCCAGACATCCCTATGTCATCGGGCCAGTCAATTTGGCATTCCTGCATGATTTTTATGGCATGACAAATTGGTGATGGTGAATGCCCAGTTAACCATATGGCAAATGCACAGTGACTTTGAAAGAGTGAGAAAAATCACCAAATGGACATTCTGGAATCAACCCTAACGAGCGATGGAGAGGTACCAGAATCACTGCCAAGCCATCCCGACTTCATCGGGCCAGTCAATTTGGCATTCCTGCACAAATTTTCAGTGACTTTGCAAAAGTAAGGAACATTTGCAATATGTTTTAACAGTGAGGTACCATCACCAAAAGCGACATTCTGAAATCAACCCAAACGAGCGATGGAGAGGTACCAGTATCACTGCCCAGCCATCCCGAGGTCATCGGGCCAGTCAATTTGGCATTCCTGCATGATTTTTATAGCATGACAAATTGGTAATGGTGACTGCCCAGTTAACCATATGGCAAATGCACAGTGACTTTGCAAAAGTGAGACAACATTTGCAATATGTTTTAACAGTGAGGTACCATCACCAAAAGCGACATTCTGAAATCAACCCAAACGAGCGATGGAGAGGTACCAGAATCACTGCCAAGCCATCCCGAGTTCATCGGTTCAGTCAATTTGGCATTCCTGCATGATTTTTATAGCATGACAAATTGGTAATGGTGACTGCCCAGTTAACCATATGGCAAATGCACAGTGACTTTGCAAAAGTGAGACAACATTTGCAATATGTTTTAACAGTGAGGTACCATCACCAAAAGCGACATTCTGAAATCAACCCAAACGAGCGATGGAGAGGTACCAGAATCACTGCCAAGCCATCCCGAGTTCATCGGTTCAGTCAATTTGGCATTCCTGCATGATTTTTATGGCATGACAAATTGGTGATGGTGAATGCCCAGTTAACCATATGGCAAATGCACAGTGACTTTGAAAGAGTGAGAAAAATCACCAAATGGACATTCTGGAATCAACCCAAACGAGCGATGGAGAGGTACCAGAATCACTGCCCAGCCATCCCGAGTTCATCGGGCCAGTCAATTTGGCATTCCTGCATGATTTTTATAGCATGACAAATTGGTAATGGTGACTGCCCAGTTAACCATATGGCAAATGCACAGTGACTTTGCAAAAGTGAGACAACATTTGCAATATGTTTTAACAGTGAGGTACCATCACCAAAAGCGACATTCTGAAATCAACCCAAACGAGCGATGGAGAGGTACCAGAATCACTGCCAAGCCATCCCGAGTTCATCGGTTCAGTCAATTTGGCATTCCTGCATGATTTTTATAGCATGACAAATTGGTAATGGTGACTGCCCAGTTAACCATATGGCAAATGCACAGTGACTTTGCAAAAGTGAGACAACATTTGCAATATGTTTTAACAGTGAGGTACCATCACCAAAAGCGACATTCTGAAATCAACCCAAACGAGCGATGGAGAGGTACCAGAATCACTGCCAAGCCATCCCGAGTTCATCGGTTCAGTCAATTTGGCATTCCTGCATGATTTTTATGGCATGACAAATTGGTGATGGTGAATGCCCAGTTAACCATATGGCAAATGCACAGTGACTTTGAAAGAGTGAGAAAAATCACCAAATGGACATTCTGGAATCAACCCAAACGAGCGATGGAGAGGTACCAGAATCACTGCCCAGCCATCCCGAGTTCATCGGGCCAGTCAATTTGGCATTCCTGCACAAATTTTCAGTGACTTTGCAAAAGTGAGAAAACATTTGCAATATGTTTTAACAGTGAGGTACCATCACCAAAAGCGACATTCTGAAATCAACCCAAACGAGCGATGGAGAGGTACCAGAATCACTGCCAAGCCATCCCGAGTTCATCGGGCCAGTCAATTTGGCATTCCTGCATGATTTTTATGGCATGACAAATTGGTGATGGTGAATGCCCAGTTAACCATATGGCAAATGCACAGTGACTTTGAAAGAGTGAGAAAAATCACCAAATGGACATTCTGGAATCAACCCTAACGAGCGATGGAGAGGTACCAGAATCACTGCCAAGCCATCCCGAGTTCATCGGGCCAGTCAATTTGGCATTCCTGCATGATTTTTATAGCATGACAAATTGGTGATGGTGAATGCCCAGTTAACCATATGGCAAATGCACAGTGACTTTGCAAAAGTGAGAAAACATAAACAAATGGACATGATGAAATCAACACCACGAGTGATTGAAAGGAACAACAATCACTGCCCGGCCATCCCGAGTTCATCAGGCCAGTCAATTTTGCATTTCTGAAGGATTTTTGAGCATGTCAAATTTCTTATGACATTTGGCCCCCACAAAACATATGCCTTATGCACAAGCAAAACAAAAAAAAACATGATAATAAAATATGACTAAAGTATGTTGATACAGTTCTTATACTTGTGTAACTGACACAAAATTCGAAATTTTTTCGAAAAACGGTCCAGAAAGAACTTTTTTAGGGGTGTGTGAAGTTTTTTATGAAATTTAATAATTTTTGACTTTTGACTTCTGACTTCCTATGAAATCATATTGCAGATGGACAAAACACATGCAATAATGCGCAAGTAAAAAAAAAAAAAAAATTATGATAATAAAATATGACTAAAGTATGTTGATACAGTTCTTATACGTGTGTAACTGACACAAAATTCGAAAAATTTTCGAAAAACGGTCCAGAAAGCACTTTTTTAGGGGTGTGTGAAGTTTTTTATGAAATTTTATAATTTTTGACTTTTGACTTCTGACTTCCTATGAAATCATATTGCAGAGGGACAAAACACATGCAATAATGCGCAAGTAAAAAAAAAAAAAAAAAAATTATGATAATAAAATATGACTAAAGTATGTTGATACAGTTCTTATACGTGTGTAACTGACACAAAATTCGAAATAAATTCGAAAAACGGTCCAGAAAGCACTTTTTTAGGGGTGTGTGAAGTTTTTTATGAAATTTAATAATTTTTGACTTTTGACTTCTGACTTCCTATGAAATCATATTGCAGATGGACAAAACATAGGCAATAATGCGCAAGTAAAAAAATTTAAAAAATTATGATAATAAAATTGGACAAAAGTATTTTCATACAGTTCTTATACATGTGTAAATGTCAAAAAAAGCGAAAGAAAAAAACGGTCCAGAAAGCACTTTTTTTAAGGGGTGATAAGTTTTTTTCAAAAAATTCATTTTTTCAAAATTTGGCTTTTGGATGTTGACTTGGAGTCCAATATCAATATGAAAAACCAAATCGCCACCTGTTGGATTTTTGAAGTGTTACAACTGGCAATAGTGGCAATTAAGTAAACTTTGCATGAATCAACGCCGCTTTGGGTGGTATTGGCCAATGTTCGTGGTTTTTTGCCAATAATTTGCCATTCATTTTTGTTTGGCTTACAGACTTTGAAAATGATGTTGCCAGACATGCTGTACAGTCCAATATCTTGTGAATATGTTTAAAAACTCATGTATTGGCCAATGTGTACGTGGTTTGTCCTATGCCAATAATTTGCCATTCATTTTTGTCCACTACGGGGGTGAATTCCCTTACAGACTCAGGGAGAGGTTGAAAATGTCAGTGAAGACACTTGCCAGTTCACATGCTCAGAGTACAGGTCCTGGTAATCAGTCTGGCCCTGCGGCCTTGTGAATGTTGACATGTTTAAAAGGTGTTACTCACATTGGCTGCGGAGAGCGTGATGACACAGTTATCCGGGAGCAGCTGATGCTCTCATGCATGTTTCAGTGTTACTTGCCTCGAAGTGAGCATAGAAGTTTTTCAGCTCGTTTGGTAGGCTTGTGTCACTGGGCAGCTCTCGGCTGTGCTTCCTTTTGTAGTCTTTAATGGTTTGCAAGCCCTGCCACATCCAATGAGCATCAGTGCCGGTGTAGTACGATTCATTCTTAGTCTTTTATTGACCCTTTGCCTGTTTGATGGTTTGTCGGTGTGCATAGCAGGATTTCTTATAAGCTTCCGGGTTAGAGTCATGCTCCTTGAAAGTGGCAGCTCTACCCTTTAGCTCAGTGTTAATGTTGCCTTGTACTCCATGGGGCTTCTGGTTGGGGTCTGTATGTTGTAGGTTATATTCGGTCACCAATGGTTTGTTTTATTTATTTTTTACAATTTGTTTTTCCATGGTACATAATCAAACATATTTCAATATCTGTCAATAGATATCGCAGACCCTCAAGAATGCCATGGGCAAGTCTTTTGAAACCGGGAAGGGTGGGGAACAACCAGAATTTTCTCCTGTGTGTTTGCTTTTTTTACGTCTCTCTCTCCTACCCTGTTCCCTATAACTCTGCTCTTGTCCACCAGGAGCAAAGTGTTCCGCCCAAAACCCAGACGTGGATCCACCTGTGTCCTCCATTACAAACCACCCTCCAACTTTTCATTACATCATCTACAGCTACTGTTGTTGTCATTATCTGCTAAGAAAGTTATTGCTCTACCATACTGGGCACATAATATGTGAGATAAACAGATGAACTAAACAATAAGCACTCTACAAACACCGAACAAAGAGAGCAGCAGTGCCTGGACTTTGCAGTCTCACTCTTCAAGTCCCCCTTCGGAGGCTGGCTGCCTGTTGAGAACAAGTGACAGGTATAATTCAACACAACATAATTCAGAATTTTAGTCTATGATTGCAATGTGATTGTACAACAAATCTGTGAAAATAAAAGAATGAAAACTGTACCAAAAACTATCAAAGTTAATGTATTAAAATATTAAATATTGCCAGGTTGGTGTTCACAGCTGTTTCACAAGGTTTTCATGATTGTAAGTTGTATGGTATTATTGTAAGTTGTATTGTTCCACATAATTCATTGTTGTATCCTAGGATCTACAATAGACACAGTTGAAGTCAAATGTTTACATACATCTTAGCCAAATACATTTAATGGCTTAAGGACAATAAAGTCAAGGTTTTGGAGTTAACATCACAAAACCCTGACCTCAATCCTATAGAAAATTTGTGGGCAGACCTGAAAAAGCGTGTGCGAGCAAGGAGGCCTAAAAACCTGACTCAGTTAGACCAGCTCTGTCAGGAGGAATGGGCCAAAATTCACACTACTTATTGTGGGAAGTTTGTGAAAGGCTACCAGAAAAGTTTGACCCAAGTTAAACAATTTAAAGGAAATGCTACCAAATACTAATTGAGTGTATGTAAAGTCTGACCCCATGGGAATGTGACGAAAGAAATAAAAGCTGAAATATATAATTCTCTACTATTATTCTGACATTTCACATTCTTAAAATAATGTAGTGATCCAAATTTACCTAAAACAGGGAATCTTTACTTGGATTAAATGTCAGGAATTGTGAAAATTCGAGTTCGAGATCTCAATACTGTACTTTTTACTTAGAAAAAATTCTGGAAATTTGATGGAAATGAAACAAAAAGGCAGCTAAAACATGGCATTTATGCTACTTACTTTATACGGAAATATTTTAAATTCAAGTTCAGCTAATCCAAAATGAAAAAAATTAATTATAAAAAAGGTGAAGACCGAAGTGGAATGCCTAGGAAATGGAAGCTTGGCGTTCCTATGTTTAAGAGAACCTGTAGAATGACAGTTTTTGGCTAAGGTGTGTAACTTCCGACTTCAACTATGCTATAAATAATCAAAAAAGAGGATTACTGAAATTATATTATTTCAGTGTAGATAAGGGTTCTGCAGGTGAAAATTAAAACATGACAGCTAAACAAGCCAATGTATGAATCAAATGTATTTGCAAATAATTGGAGTGGAAATTAGCTGCCTTGTGTTGTGAGGTAAGTAACTTTAATGGTGTCAAGCAGATTACACGTTTTCTTTGCCATTTCCGAAATGTACAGTGGCTTGCGAAAGTATTCACCCCCCTTAGCATTTTTCCTATTTTGTTGCATTACAACCTGGAATTAAAATAGATTTATTTGGGGTTTGTATCATTTGATTTACACAACATGCCTGCCACTTTGAAGATGCAAAATATGTTTTATTGTGAAACAAACAATAAATAAGACAACAACAAAAAAACACGAGCTTGCATAACTATTCACCCCCCAGAGTCTATACTTTGTAGAGCCACGTTTTGCAGCAATTACAGCTGCAAGTCTCTTGGGGTATGTCTCTATAAGCTTGACACATCTAGCCACTGCGATTTTTGCCCATTGTTCAAAGCAAAACTTGCTCCAGCTCCTTCAAGTTTAATGGGTTCCCCTGGTGTACAGCAATATTTAAGTCATACCAGAGATTCTCAATTGGATTGAGGTCTGGGCTTTGACCAGTGTAACAGTATAGCTTCCATCACCCTCCTCGCCACAACCTGGGGAATAACTACTCCAAATCTAAAAGCGAGTGACGTTTGAAACACACAGCTAACTAGCTAGCCATTTCACATTTGTTTCACCAGCCGATAGGCTGATAAGGCTTGAAGTCATAAACAGCGCTGTGCTTGTGAAGAGCTGCTGGCAAAACGCACTAAAGTGCTGTTTGAATGAATGATTACGGGCCTGCTGCTGCTCAGTCAGACTGCTCTATCAAATCAGACTTAATTATAACATAATAACACACAGAAATACGAGCCTTGAGTCATTAATATGATCAAATCCGGAAACTATAATCTAGAAAACAAAACGTTTATTATTTCAGTGAAATACGGAACTCTTCCGTATTTTATCTAACGGGTGGCATTCCTAAGTCTAAATATTATTGTTATACATTGCACAACCTTCAATGTATGTCATAATTACGTAAAATTCTGTCAAATTAGTTTGCGAAATTAGTTCGCAAAATGAGCCAGGCAGCCCAAACTTACTCTGCTTGCAATGAGCATGAAAAATTACAATTTCACCTGGTTAATATTGCCTGCTAAATTGGATTAATAGTTAAAACTAGTGATTATGATTGATTGTTTTTTATAAGTACATTGGCTTCTACTGCATTCGCGTAACAGGCAGGCTATTTAGAGAGGTGGATTTTTAAAAGTAGAAGTTCAAATAGTTTGGGTCCAGACCTAACCTCTGCAGGCTATCTTTGCAGCAGATTGCAACACCGCCCCCTTTGGCAGTTCTATCTGGTCTGAAAATGTAAGAGTTTGGGATGAAAATGTCATAATTTTTGGTGGTCTTCCTAAACCAGGATTCAGACACAGCTAGAACATCCGGGTTTGGCAGAGTTTGCTAAAGCAGTGAATAAAACAAACTTAGGCTTCTAATGGTAACATGCATGAAACCAAGGCTATTACGGTTACAGATGTCATCAAAAGAGAGCGCCTGGGGAATAGGAGTGGAGCTAGGCACTGCAGGGCCTAGATTCACCTCTACATCACCAGAGGAAAACTAATAGGTTGGATAAGGTATAGGGAACTGGACTAGAGGCTCTACAGTGAAATAAGCCAATAAACAGCAATGGACAAGGCATATTGACTTTAAGGAGAGGCATGCTTAGTCGAGTGATCAAAAGATCCCAGTGAGTAGTGAGGTTGGTTGGGGTCACGGCGATTCAGACAGCTAGCCGGGCCATCGGTAGCAAGCTAGCATAGGATGGAGGTCTGTTTTTAGCCACCTTGTGCGTTTCCGTCGGTAGGATTAGTGGGGTTCCGTGTGGTGGAGGGGATCGATCCAATTCGCCAGAGGTAGCCTGACTGCCATTAGGTACCGAAATGAGATCCTCAGACCCATTGTGAGACCATATGCTGGTGCGGTTGGCCCTGGGTTCCTCCTAATGCAAGACAATGCTAGACCTCATGTGGCTGGAGTGTGTCAGCAGTTCCTGCAAGAGGAAGGCATTGATGCTATGGACTGGCCCGCCCGTTCCCCAAGACCTGAATCCAATTGAGCACATCTGGGACATCATGTCTCGCTCCATCCACCAACGCCACGTTGCACCACAGACTGTCCAGGAGTTGGCGGATGCTTTAGTCCAGGTCTGGGAGGAGATCCCTCAAGAGACCATCCGCCACCTCATCAGGAGCATGCCCAGGCATTGTAGTAAGGTCATGCAGGCACGTGGAGGCCACACATACTACTGAGCCTTATTTTGACTTGTTTTAAGGACATTACATCAAAGTTGGATCAGCCTGTAGTGTGGTTTTCCACTTTAATTTTGAGGGTGACTCCAAATACAGACCTCAATGGTTTGATAAATTTGATAATTGATAATTGATAATCCATTGATAATTTGTGTGTGATTTTGTTGTCAGCACATTCAACTATGTAAAGAAAAAAGTATTGAATAAGAATATTTCATTATTGGTGAAATATTTGTGTTATTTTAGTGTTCCCTTTATTTTTTTGAGCAGTATATATATATATATACACATACGGGACACGACAAAAGACGTCTGACTGACACTGTTGTGTCATCAGAAAACTTAATGGTGTTGGAATTGTACCTGGCTGTGCAGTCTTGAGTGAACAGGAAGTACAGGAGGGGACTGAGCGCACACACTCCTAAGGGGCCCCTGTGTTGAGGATCAGCGTGGCGGATGTGTTGCCACCTGGGGGTGGCCCGTCAGAAAGTATAGAATCCAGTTGCAGAGGGAGGTGTTTGGTCCCAGGGTCCTTAGCTTAGTGATGAGCCTTGAGGGCACTATGGTGTTGAACACTGAGCTGTAGTCAATGAACAGCATTTTTCACATAGGTGCTCATTTTGTCCAGATGGAAAAGTGCAATAGAGATTGCATCATCTGTGGATCTGTTGGTGCGGTATGCAAATTGGAGTGGGTCTACTAGGGTTTCTGGGATAATGGTGTTGATGTGAGCCTTGACCAGCCTTTAAAAGCACTTCATGACTACAGACATTAGTGCTACGGATCAGTAGTCATTTAGGCAGGTTACTTTAGTGTTCTTGAGCACAGGGTCTGCTTGAAACATGTTGGCATTACAGACTCAGGGAGAGGTTGAAAATGTCAGTGAAGACAGTTCACATGCTCAGAGTACACGTCCTGGTAATCAGTCTGGCCCTGCGGCCTTGTGAATGTTGACACGTTTAAAAGGTGTTACTCACATTGGCTGCGGAGAGCGTGATGACACAGTTATCCGGAGCAGCTGATGCTCTCATGCATGTTTCAGTGTTAGTTGCCTCGAAGCGAGCATAGAAGTTTTTCAGCTCGTTTGGTAGGCTTGTGTCACTGGGCAGCTCTCGGCTGTGCTTCCTTTTGTAAGTCTTAATGGTTTGCAAGCCCTGCCACATCCAATGAGCATCGGAGCCGGTGTAGTACGATTCATTCTTAGTCTTTTATTGACCCTTTGCCTGTTTGATGGTTTGTCGGTGTGCATAGCAGGATTTCTTATAAGCTTCCGGGTTAGAGTCACGCTCCTTGAAAGTGGCAGCTCTACCCTTTAGCTCAGTGTTAATGTTGCCTGTACTCCATGGGGCTTCTGGTTGGGGTCTGTATGTTGTAGGTTATATACGGTCACCAATGGTTTGTTTTATTTATTTTTTACAATTTGTTTTTCCATGGTACATAATCAAACATATTTCAATATCTGTCAATAGATATCGCTTTCCTACCCCTTCCTCCATGTTTGGTGAATTGACCGACCAGACCCTCAAGACTGCCATGGGCAAGTCTTTTGATACCGGGAAGGGTGGGGGAACAACCAGAATTTTCTCCTGTGTGTTTGCTTGTTTATACCTTTCTCTCTCCTACCCTGTTCCCTATAACTCTGCTCTTGTTCTCCAGGAGCAAAGTGTTCCGCCCAAAACCCCAGACGTGGATCCACCTGATGTCCTCCATTACAAACCACCCTCCAACTTTTCATTACATCATCTACAGCTACTGTTGTTGTCATTATCTGCTAAGAAAGTTATTGCTCTACCATACTGGGCACATAATATGTGAGATAAACAGACGAACTAAACAATAGCACTACAAACACCGAACAAAGAGAGCAGCAGTGCCTGGACTTTGCAGTCTCACTCTTCAAGTCCCCCTTCGGAGGCTGGCTGCCTGTTGAGAACAAGTGACAGGTATAATTCAACACACCATAATTCAGAATTTTAGTCACTGATTGCAATGTGATTGTACAACAAATCTGTGAAAATAAAAGAATGAAAACTGTACCAAATACTATCAAAGTTAATGTATTAAAATATTAAATATTGCCAGGTTGGTGTTCACAGCTGTTTCACAAGGTTTTCATGATTGTAAGTTGTATGGTATTATTGTAAGTTGTATTGTTCCACATAATTCATTGTTGTATCCTAGGATCTACAATAGACACAGTTGAAGTCAAATGTTTACATACATCTTAGCCAAATACATTTAATGGCTTAAGGACAATAAAGTCAAGGTTTTGGAGTTAACATCACAAAACCCTGACCTCAATCCTATAGAAAATTTGTGGGCAGAACTGAAAAAGCGTGTGCGAGCAAGGAGGCCTAAAAACCTGACTCAGTTAGACCAGCTCTGTCAGGAGGAATGGGCCAAAATTCACCCTACTTATTGTGGGAAGTTTGTGGAAGGCTACCAGAAAAGTTTGACCCAAGTTAAACAATTTAAAGGAAATGCTACCAAATACTAATTGAGTGTATGTAAAGTCTGACCCCGTGGGAATGTGACGAAAGAAATAAAAGCTGAAATATATAATTCTCTACTATTATTCTGACATTTCACATTCTTAAAATAATGTAGTGATCCAAATTTACCTAAAACAGGGAATCTTTACTTGGATTAAATGTCAGGAATTGTGAAAATTCGAGTTCGAGATCTCAATACTGTACTTTTTACTTAGAAAAAATTCTGGAAATTTGATGGAAATGAAACAAAAAGGCAGCTAAAACATGGCATTTATGCTACTTACTTTATACGGAAATATTTTAAATTCAAGTTCAGCTAATCCAAAATGAAAAAAATTAAGTATAAAAAAGGTGAAGACCGAAGTGGAATGCCTAGGAAATGGAAGCTTGGCGTTCCTCTGTTTAAGAGAACCTGTAGAATGACAGTTTTTGGCTAAGGTGTGTAACTTCCGACTTCAACTATATATGAGCTATGCTATAAATAATCAAAATAGAGGATTACTGAAATTATATTTTTTCAGTGTAGATAAGGGTTCTGCAGGTGAAAATTAAAACATGACAGCTAAACAAGCCAATGTATGAATCAAATGTATTTGCAAATAATTGGAGTGGAAATTAGCTGCCTTGTGTTGTGAGGTAAGTAACTTTAATGGTGTCAAGCAGATTACACGTTTTCTTTGCCATTTCCGAAATGTACAGTGGCTTGCGAAAGTATTCACCCCCCTTAGCATTTTTCCTATTTTGTTGCATTACAACCTGGAATTAAAATAGATTTATTTGGGGTTTGTATCATTTGATTTACACAACATGCCTGCCACTTTGAAGATGCAAAATATGTTTTATTGTGAAACAAACAATAAATAAGACAACAACAAAAAAACACGAGCTTGCATAACTATTCACCCCCCAGAGTCTATACTTTGTAGAGCCACGTTTTGCAGCAATTACAGCTGCAAGTCTCTTGGGGTATGTCTCTATAAGCTTGACACATCTAGCCACTGCGATTTTTGCCCATTGTTCAAAGCAAAACTTGCTCCAGCTCCTTCAAGTTTAATGGGTTCCCCTGGTGTACAGCAATATTTAAGTCATACCAGAGATTCTCAATTGGATTGAGGTCTGGGCTTTGACCAGTGTAACAGTATAGCTTCCATCACCCTCCTCGCCACAACCTGGGCTCGAACCAGGAACACATCGACAACAGCCACACTCCACGCATCATTACCCATCGCAAAAGCTGCGGCCCTTGCAGCGCAAGGGGAATAACTACTCCAAATCTAAAAGCGAGTGACGTTTGAAACACACAGCTAACTAGCTAGCCATTTCACATTTGTTTCACCAGCCGATAGGCTGATAAGGCTTGAAGTCATAAACAGCGCTGTGCTTGTGAAGAGCTGCTGGCAAAACGCACTAAAGTGCTGTTTGAATGAATGATTACGGGCCTGCTGCTGCTCAGTCAGACTGCTCTATCAAATCAGACTTAATTATAACATAATAACACACAGAAATACGAGCCTTGAGTCATTAATATGATCAAATCCGGAAACTATAATCTAGAAAACAAAACGTTTATTATTTCAGTGAAATACGGAACTCTTCCGTATTTTATCTAACGGGTGGCATTCCTAAGTCTAAATATTATTGTTATACATTGCACAACCTTCAATGTATGTCATAATTACGTAAAATTCTGTCAAATTAGTTTGCGAAATTAGTTCGCAAAATGAGCCAGGCAGCCCAAACTTACTCTGCTTGCAATGAGCATGAAAAATTACAATTTCACCTGGTTAATATTGCCTGCTAAATTGGATTAATAGTTAAAACTAGTGATTATGATTGATTGTTTTTTATAAGTACATTGGCTTCTACTGCATTCGCGTAACAGGCAGGCTATTTAGAGAGGTGGATTTTTAAAAGTAGAAGTTCAAATAGTTTGGGTCCAGACCTAACCTCTGCAGGCTATCTTTGCAGCAGATTGCAACACCGCCCCCTTTGGCAGTTCTATCTGGTCTGAAAATGTAAGAGTTTGGGATGAAAATGTCATAATTTTTGGTGGTCTTCCTAAACCAGGATTCAGACACAGCTAGAACATCCGGGTTTGGCAGAGTTTGCTAAAGCAGTGAATAAAACAAACTTAGGCTTCTAATGGTAACATGCATGAAACCAAGGCTATTACGGTTACAGATGTCATCAAAAGAGAGCGCCTGGGGAATAGGAGTGGAGCTAGGCACTGCAGGGCCTAGATTCACCTCTACATCACCAGAGGAAAACTAATAGGTTGGATAAGGTATAGGGAACTGGACTAGAGGCTCTACAGTGAAATAAGCCAATAAACAGCAATGGACAAGGCATATTGACTTTAAGGAGAGGCATGCTTAGTCGAGTGATCAAAAGATCCCAGTGAGTAGTGAGGTTGGTTGGGGTCACGGCGATTCAGACAGCTAGCCGGGCCATCGGTAGCAAGCTAGCATAGGATGGAGGTCTGTTTTTAGCCACCTTGTGCGTTTCCGTCGGTAGGATTAGTGGGGTTCCGTGTGGTGGAGGGGATCGATCCAATTCGCCAGAGGTAGCCTGACTGCCATTAGGTACCGAAATGAGATCCTCAGACCCATTGTGAGACCATATGCTGGTGCGGTTGGCCCTGGGTTCCTCCTAATGCAAGACAATGCTAGACCTCATGTGGCTGGAGTGTGTCAGCAGTTCCTGCAAGAGGAAGGCATTGATGCTATGGACTGGCCCGCCCGTTCCCCAAGACCTGAATCCAATTGAGCACATCTGGGACATCATGTCTCGCTCTATCCACCAACGCCACGTTGCACCACAGACTGTCCAGGAGTTAGCGGATGCTTTAGTCCAGGTCTGGGAGGAGATCCCTCAAGAGACCATCCGCCACCTCATCAGGAGCATGCCCAGGCATTGTAGTAAGGTCATGCAGGCACGTGGAGGCCACACATACTACTGAGCCTTATTTTGACTTGTTTTAAGGACATTACATCAAAGTTGGATCAGCCTGTAGTGTGGTTTTCCACTTTAATTTTGAGGGTGACTCCAAATACAGACCTCAATGGTTTGATAAATTTGATAATTGATAATTGATAATCCATTGATAATTTGTGTGTGATTTTGTTGTCAGCACATTCAACTATGTAAAGAAAAAAGTATTGAATAAGAATATTTCATTATTGGTGAAATATTTGTGTTATTTTAGTGTTCCCTTTATTTTTTTGAGCAGTATATATATATATATACACATACGGGACACGACAAAAGACGTCTGACTGACACTGTTGTGTCATCAGAAAACTTAATGGTGTTGGAATTGTACCTGGCTGTGCAGTCTTGAGTGAACAGGAAGTACAGGAGGGGACTGAGCGCACACACTCCTAAGGGGCCCCTGTGTTGAGGATCAGCGTGGCGGATGTGTTGCCACCTGGGGGTGGCCCGTCAGAAAGTATAGAATCCAGTTGCAGAGGGAGGTGTTTGGTCCCAGGGTCCTTAGCTTAGTGATGAGCCTTGAGGGCACTATGGTGTTGAACACTGAGCTGTAGTCAATGAACAGCATTTTTCACATAGGTGCTCATTTTGTCCAGATGGAAAAGTGCAATAGAGATTGCATCATCTGTGGATCTGTTGGTGCGGTATGCAAATTGGAGTGGGTCTACTAGGGTTTCTGGGATAATGGTGTTGATGTGAGCCTTGACCAGCCTTTAAAAGCACTTCATGACTACAGACATTAGTGCTACGGATCAGTAGTCATTTAGGCAGGTTACTTTAGTGTTCTTGAGCACAGGGTCTGCTTGAAACATGTTGGCATTACAGACTCAGGGAGAGGTTGAAAATGTCAGTGAAGACAGTTCACATGCTCAGAGTACACGTCCTGGTAATCAGTCTGGCCCTGCGGCCTTGTGAATGTTGACACGTTTAAAAGGTGTTACTCACATTGGCTGCGGAGAGCGTGATGACACAGTTATCCGGAGCAGCTGATGCTCTCATGCATGTTTCAGTGTTAGTTGCCTCGAAGCGAGCATAGAAGTTTTTCAGCTCGTTTGGTAGGCTTGTGTCACTGGGCAGCTCTCGGCTGTGCTTCCTTTTGTAAGTCTTAATGGTTTGCAAGCCCTGCCACATCCAATGAGCATCGGAGCCGGTGTAGTACGATTCATTCTTAGTCTTTTATTGACCCTTTGCCTGTTTGATGGTTTGTCGGTGTGCATAGCAGGATTTCTTATAAGCTTCCGGGTTAGAGTCACGCTCCTTGAAAGTGGCAGCTCTACCCTTTAGCTCAGTGTTAATGTTGCCTGTACTCCATGGGGCTTCTGGTTGGGGTCTGTATGTTGTAGGTTATATACGGTCACCAATGGTTTGTTTTATTTATTTTTTACAATTTGTTTTTCCATGGTACATAATCAAACATATTTCAATATCTGTCAATAGATATCGCTTTCCTACCCCTTCCTCCATGTTTGGTGAATTGACCGACCAGACCCTCAAGACTGCCATGGGCAAGTCTTTTGATACCGGGAAGGGTGGGGGAACAACCAGAATTTTCTCCTGTGTGTTTGCTTGTTTATACCTTTCTCTCTCCTACCCTGTTCCCTATAACTCTGCTCTTGTTCTCCAGGAGCAAAGTGTTCCGCCCAAAACCCCAGACGTGGATCCACCTGATGTCCTCCATTACAAACCACCCTCCAACTTTTCATTACATCATCTACAGCTACTGTTGTTGTCATTATCTGCTAAGAAAGTTATTGCTCTACCATACTGGGCACATAATATGTGAGATAAACAGACGAACTAAACAATAGCACTACAAACACCGAACAAAGAGAGCAGCAGTGCCTGGACTTTGCAGTCTCACTCTTCAAGTCCCCCTTCGGAGGCTGGCTGCCTGTTGAGAACAAGTGACAGGTATAATTCAACACACCATAATTCAGAATTTTAGTCACTGATTGCAATGTGATTGTACAACAAATCTGTGAAAATAAAAGAATGAAAACTGTACCAAATACTATCAAAGTTAATGTATTAAAATATTAAATATTGCCAGGTTGGTGTTCACAGCTGTTTCACAAGGTTTTCATGATTGTAAGTTGTATGGTATTATTGTAAGTTGTATTGTTCCACATAATTCATTGTTGTATCCTAGGATCTACAATAGACACAGTTGAAGTCAAATGTTTACATACATCTTAGCCAAATACATTTAATGGCTTAAGGACAATAAAGTCAAGGTTTTGGAGTTAACATCACAAAACCCTGACCTCAATCCTATAGAAAATTTGTGGGCAGAACTGAAAAAGCGTGTGCGAGCAAGGAGGCCTAAAAACCTGACTCAGTTAGACCAGCTCTGTCAGGAGGAATGGGCCAAAATTCACCCTACTTATTGTGGGAAGTTTGTGGAAGGCTACCAGAAAAGTTTGACCCAAGTTAAACAATTTAAAGGAAATGCTACCAAATACTAATTGAGTGTATGTAAAGTCTGACCCCGTGGGAATGTGACGAAAGAAATAAAAGCTGAAATATATAATTCTCTACTATTATTCTGACATTTCACATTCTTAAAATAATGTAGTGATCCAAATTTACCTAAAACAGGGAATCTTTACTTGGATTAAATGTCAGGAATTGTGAAAATTCGAGTTCGAGATCTCAATACTGTACTTTTTACTTAGAAAAAATTCTGGAAATTTGATGGAAATGAAACAAAAAGGCAGCTAAAACATGGCATTTATGCTACTTACTTTATACGGAAATATTTTAAATTCAAGTTCAGCTAATCCAAAATGAAAAAAATTAAGTATAAAAAAGGTGAAGACCGAAGTGGAATGCCTAGGAAATGGAAGCTTGGCGTTCCTCTGTTTAAGAGAACCTGTAGAATGACAGTTTTTGGCTAAGGTGTGTAACTTCCGACTTCAACTATATATGAGCTATGCTATAAATAATCAAAATAGAGGATTACTGAAATTATATTTTTTCAGTGTAGATAAGGGTTCTGCAGGTGAAAATTAAAACATGACAGCTAAACAAGCCAATGTATGAATCAAATGTATTTGCAAATAATTGGAGTGGAAATTAGCTGCCTTGTGTTGTGAGGTAAGTAACTTTAATGGTGTCAAGCAGATTACACGTTTTCTTTGCCATTTCCGAAATGTACAGTGGCTTGCGAAAGTATTCACCCCCCTTAGCATTTTTCCTATTTTGTTGCATTACAACCTGGAATTAAAATAGATTTATTTGGGGTTTGTATCATTTGATTTACACAACATGCCTGCCACTTTGAAGATGCAAAATATGTTTTATTGTGAAACAAACAATAAATAAGACAACAACAAAAAAACACGAGCTTGCATAACTATTCACCCCCCAGAGTCTATACTTTGTAGAGCCACGTTTTGCAGCAATTACAGCTGCAAGTCTCTTGGGGTATGTCTCTATAAGCTTGACACATCTAGCCACTGCGATTTTTGCCCATTGTTCAAAGCAAAACTTGCTCCAGCTCCTTCAAGTTTAATGGGTTCCCCTGGTGTACAGCAATATTTAAGTCATACCAGAGATTCTCAATTGGATTGAGGTCTGGGCTTTGACCAGTGTAACAGTATAGCTTCCATCACCCTCCTCGCCACAACCTGGGCTCGAACCAGGAACACATCGACAACAGCCACACTCCACGCATCATTACCCATCGCAAAAGCTGCGGCCCTTGCAGCGCAAGGGGAATAACTACTCCAAATCTAAAAGCGAGTGACGTTTGAAACACACAGCTAACTAGCTAGCCATTTCACATTTGTTTCACCAGCCGATAGGCTGATAAGGCTTGAAGTCATAAACAGCGCTGTGCTTGTGAAGAGCTGCTGGCAAAACGCACTAAAGTGCTGTTTGAATGAATGATTACGGGCCTGCTGCTGCTCAGTCAGACTGCTCTATCAAATCAGACTTAATTATAACATAATAACACACAGAAATACGAGCCTTGAGTCATTAATATGATCAAATCCGGAAACTATAATCTAGAAAACAAAACGTTTATTATTTCAGTGAAATACGGAACTCTTCCGTATTTTATCTAACGGGTGGCATTCCTAAGTCTAAATATTATTGTTATACATTGCACAACCTTCAATGTATGTCATAATTACGTAAAATTCTGTCAAATTAGTTTGCGAAATTAGTTCGCAAAATGAGCCAGGCAGCCCAAACTTACTCTGCTTGCAATGAGCATGAAAAATTACAATTTCACCTGGTTAATATTGCCTGCTAAATTGGATTAATAGTTAAAACTAGTGATTATGATTGATTGTTTTTTATAAGTACATTGGCTTCTACTGCATTCGCGTAACAGGCAGGCTATTTAGAGAGGTGGATTTTTAAAAGTAGAAGTTCAAATAGTTTGGGTCCAGACCTAACCTCTGCAGGCTATCTTTGCAGCAGATTGCAACACCGCCCCCTTTGGCAGTTCTATCTGGTCTGAAAATGTAAGAGTTTGGGATGAAAATGTCATAATTTTTGGTGGTCTTCCTAAACCAGGATTCAGACACAGCTAGAACATCCGGGTTTGGCAGAGTTTGCTAAAGCAGTGAATAAAACAAACTTAGGCTTCTAATGGTAACATGCATGAAACCAAGGCTATTACGGTTACAGATGTCATCAAAAGAGAGCGCCTGGGGAATAGGAGTGGAGCTAGGCACTGCAGGGCCTAGATTCACCTCTACATCACCAGAGGAAAACTAATAGGTTGGATAAGGTATAGGGAACTGGACTAGAGGCTCTACAGTGAAATAAGCCAATAAACAGCAATGGACAAGGCATATTGACTTTAAGGAGAGGCATGCTTAGTCGAGTGATCAAAAGATCCCAGTGAGTAGTGAGGTTGGTTGGGGTCACGGCGATTCAGACAGCTAGCCGGGCCATCGGTAGCAAGCTAGCATAGGATGGAGGTCTGTTTTTAGCCACCTTGTGCGTTTCCGTCGGTAGGATTAGTGGGGTTCCGTGTGGTGGAGGGGATCGATCCAATTCGCCAGAGGTAGCCTGACTGCCATTAGGTACCGAAATGAGATCCTCAGACCCATTGTGAGACCATATGCTGGTGCGGTTGGCCCTGGGTTCCTCCTAATGCAAGACAATGCTAGACCTCATGTGGCTGGAGTGTGTCAGCAGTTCCTGCAAGAGGAAGGCATTGATGCTATGGACTGGCCCGCCCGTTCCCCAAGACCTGAATCCAATTGAGCACATCTGGGACATCATGTCTCGCTCTATCCACCAACGCCACGTTGCACCACAGACTGTCCAGGAGTTAGCGGATGCTTTAGTCCAGGTCTGGGAGGAGATCCCTCAAGAGACCATCCGCCACCTCATCAGGAGCATGCCCAGGCATTGTAGTAAGGTCATGCAGGCACGTGGAGGCCACACATACTACTGAGCCTTATTTTGACTTGTTTTAAGGACATTACATCAAAGTTGGATCAGCCTGTAGTGTGGTTTTCCACTTTAATTTTGAGGGTGACTCCAAATACAGACCTCAATGGTTTGATAAATTTGATAATTGATAATTGATAATCCATTGATAATTTGTGTGTGATTTTGTTGTCAGCACATTCAACTATGTAAAGAAAAAAGTATTGAATAAGAATATTTCATTATTGGTGAAATATTTGTGTTATTTTAGTGTTCCCTTTATTTTTTTGAGCAGTATATATATATATATATACACATACGGGACACGACAAAAGACGTCTGACTGACACTGTTGTGTCATCAGAAAACTTAATGGTGTTGGAATTGTACCTGGCTGTGCAGTCTTGAGTGAACAGGAAGTACAGGAGGGGACTGAGCGCACACACTCCTAAGGGGCCCCTGTGTTGAGGATCAGCGTGGCGGATGTGTTGCCACCTGGGGGTGGCCCGTCAGAAAGTATAGAATCCAGTTGCAGAGGGAGGTGTTTGGTCCCAGGGTCCTTAGCTTAGTGATGAGCCTTGAGGGCACTATGGTGTTGAACACTGAGCTGTAGTCAATGAACAGCATTTTTCACATAGGTGCTCATTTTGTCCAGATGGAAAAGTGCAATAGAGATTGCATCATCTGTGGATCTGTTGGTGCGGTATGCAAATTGGAGTGGGTCTACTAGGGTTTCTGGGATAATGGTGTTGATGTGAGCCTTGACCAGCCTTTAAAAGCACTTCATGACTACAGACATTAGTGCTACGGATCAGTAGTCATTTAGGCAGGTTACTTTAGTGTTCTTGAGCACAGGGTCTGCTTGAAACATGTTGGCATTACAGACTCAGGGAGAGGTTGAAAATGTCAGTGAAGACAGTTCACATGCTCAGAGTACACGTCCTGGTAATCAGTCTGGCCCTGCGGCCTTGTGAATGTTGACACGTTTAAAAGGTGTTACTCACATTGGCTGCGGAGAGCGTGATGACACAGTTATCCGGAGCAGCTGATGCTCTCATGCATGTTTCAGTGTTAGTTGCCTCGAAGCGAGCATAGAAGTTTTTCAGCTCGTTTGGTAGGCTTGTGTCACTGGGCAGCTCTCGGCTGTGCTTCCTTTTGTAAGTCTTAATGGTTTGCAAGCCCTGCCACATCCAATGAGCATCGGAGCCGGTGTAGTACGATTCATTCTTAGTCTTTTATTGACCCTTTGCCTGTTTGATGGTTTGTCGGTGTGCATAGCAGGATTTCTTATAAGCTTCCGGGTTAGAGTCACGCTCCTTGAAAGTGGCAGCTCTACCCTTTAGCTCAGTGTTAATGTTGCCTGTACTCCATGGGGCTTCTGGTTGGGGTCTGTATGTTGTAGGTTATATACGGTCACCAATGGTTTGTTTTATTTATTTTTTACAATTTGTTTTTCCATGGTACATAATCAAACATATTTCAATATCTGTCAATAGATATCGCTTTCCTACCCCTTCCTCCATGTTTGGTGAATTGACCGACCAGACCCTCAAGACTGCCATGGGCAAGTCTTTTGATACCGGGAAGGGTGGGGGAACAACCAGAATTTTCTCCTGTGTGTTTGCTTGTTTATACCTTTCTCTCTCCTACCCTGTTCCCTATAACTCTGCTCTTGTTCTCCAGGAGCAAAGTGTTCCGCCCAAAACCCCAGACGTGGATCCACCTGATGTCCTCCATTACAAACCACCCTCCAACTTTTCATTACATCATCTACAGCTACTGTTGTTGTCATTATCTGCTAAGAAAGTTATTGCTCTACCATACTGGGCACATAATATGTGAGATAAACAGACGAACTAAACAATAGCACTACAAACACCGAACAAAGAGAGCAGCAGTGCCTGGACTTTGCAGTCTCACTCTTCAAGTCCCCCTTCGGAGGCTGGCTGCCTGTTGAGAACAAGTGACAGGTATAATTCAACACACCATAATTCAGAATTTTAGTCACTGATTGCAATGTGATTGTACAACAAATCTGTGAAAATAAAAGAATGAAAACTGTACCAAATACTATCAAAGTTAATGTATTAAAATATTAAATATTGCCAGGTTGGTGTTCACAGCTGTTTCACAAGGTTTTCATGATTGTAAGTTGTATGGTATTATTGTAAGTTGTATTGTTCCACATAATTCATTGTTGTATCCTAGGATCTACAATAGACACAGTTGAAGTCAAATGTTTACATACATCTTAGCCAAATACATTTAATGGCTTAAGGACAATAAAGTCAAGGTTTTGGAGTTAACATCACAAAACCCTGACCTCAATCCTATAGAAAATTTGTGGGCAGAACTGAAAAAGCGTGTGCGAGCAAGGAGGCCTAAAAACCTGACTCAGTTAGACCAGCTCTGTCAGGAGGAATGGGCCAAAATTCACCCTACTTATTGTGGGAAGTTTGTGGAAGGCTACCAGAAAAGTTTGACCCAAGTTAAACAATTTAAAGGAAATGCTACCAAATACTAATTGAGTGTATGTAAAGTCTGACCCCGTGGGAATGTGACGAAAGAAATAAAAGCTGAAATATATAATTCTCTACTATTATTCTGACATTTCACATTCTTAAAATAATGTAGTGATCCAAATTTACCTAAAACAGGGAATCTTTACTTGGATTAAATGTCAGGAATTGTGAAAATTCGAGTTCGAGATCTCAATACTGTACTTTTTACTTAGAAAAAATTCTGGAAATTTGATGGAAATGAAACAAAAAGGCAGCTAAAACATGGCATTTATGCTACTTACTTTATACGGAAATATTTTAAATTCAAGTTCAGCTAATCCAAAATGAAAAAAATTAAGTATAAAAAAGGTGAAGACCGAAGTGGAATGCCTAGGAAATGGAAGCTTGGCGTTCCTCTGTTTAAGAGAACCTGTAGAATGACAGTTTTTGGCTAAGGTGTGTAACTTCCGACTTCAACTATATATGAGCTATGCTATAAATAATCAAAATAGAGGATTACTGAAATTATATTTTTTCAGTGTAGATAAGGGTTCTGCAGGTGAAAATTAAAACATGACAGCTAAACAAGCCAATGTATGAATCAAATGTATTTGCAAATAATTGGAGTGGAAATTAGCTGCCTTGTGTTGTGAGGTAAGTAACTTTAATGGTGTCAAGCAGATTACACGTTTTCTTTGCCATTTCCGAAATGTACAGTGGCTTGCGAAAGTATTCACCCCCCTTAGCATTTTTCCTATTTTGTTGCATTACAACCTGGAATTAAAATAGATTTATTTGGGGTTTGTATCATTTGATTTACACAACATGCCTGCCACTTTGAAGATGCAAAATATGTTTTATTGTGAAACAAACAATAAATAAGACAACAACAAAAAAACACGAGCTTGCATAACTATTCACCCCCCAGAGTCTATACTTTGTAGAGCCACGTTTTGCAGCAATTACAGCTGCAAGTCTCTTGGGGTATGTCTCTATAAGCTTGACACATCTAGCCACTGCGATTTTTGCCCATTGTTCAAAGCAAAACTTGCTCCAGCTCCTTCAAGTTTAATGGGTTCCCCTGGTGTACAGCAATATTTAAGTCATACCAGAGATTCTCAATTGGATTGAGGTCTGGGCTTTGACCAGTGTAACAGTATAGCTTCCATCACCCTCCTCGCCACAACCTGGGCTCGAACCAGGAACACATCGACAACAGCCACACTCCACGCATCATTACCCATCGCAAAAGCTGCGGCCCTTGCAGCGCAAGGGGAATAACTACTCCAAATCTAAAAGCGAGTGACGTTTGAAACACACAGCTAACTAGCTAGCCATTTCACATTTGTTTCACCAGCCGATAGGCTGATAAGGCTTGAAGTCATAAACAGCGCTGTGCTTGTGAAGAGCTGCTGGCAAAACGCACTAAAGTGCTGTTTGAATGAATGATTACGGGCCTGCTGCTGCTCAGTCAGACTGCTCTATCAAATCAGACTTAATTATAACATAATAACACACAGAAATACGAGCCTTGAGTCATTAATATGATCAAATCCGGAAACTATAATCTAGAAAACAAAACGTTTATTATTTCAGTGAAATACGGAACTCTTCCGTATTTTATCTAACGGGTGGCATTCCTAAGTCTAAATATTATTGTTATACATTGCACAACCTTCAATGTATGTCATAATTACGTAAAATTCTGTCAAATTAGTTTGCGAAATTAGTTCGCAAAATGAGCCAGGCAGCCCAAACTTACTCTGCTTGCAATGAGCATGAAAAATTACAATTTCACCTGGTTAATATTGCCTGCTAAATTGGATTAATAGTTAAAACTAGTGATTATGATTGATTGTTTTTTATAAGTACATTGGCTTCTACTGCATTCGCGTAACAGGCAGGCTATTTAGAGAGGTGGATTTTTAAAAGTAGAAGTTCAAATAGTTTGGGTCCAGACCTAACCTCTGCAGGCTATCTTTGCAGCAGATTGCAACACCGCCCCCTTTGGCAGTTCTATCTGGTCTGAAAATGTAAGAGTTTGGGATGAAAATGTCATAATTTTTGGTGGTCTTCCTAAACCAGGATTCAGACACAGCTAGAACATCCGGGTTTGGCAGAGTTTGCTAAAGCAGTGAATAAAACAAACTTAGGCTTCTAATGGTAACATGCATGAAACCAAGGCTATTACGGTTACAGATGTCATCAAAAGAGAGCGCCTGGGGAATAGGAGTGGAGCTAGGCACTGCAGGGCCTAGATTCACCTCTACATCACCAGAGGAAAACTAATAGGTTGGATAAGGTATAGGGAACTGGACTAGAGGCTCTACAGTGAAATAAGCCAATAAACAGCAATGGACAAGGCATATTGACTTTAAGGAGAGGCATGCTTAGTCGAGTGATCAAAAGATCCCAGTGAGTAGTGAGGTTGGTTGGGGTCACGGCGATTCAGACAGCTAGCCGGGCCATCGGTAGCAAGCTAGCATAGGATGGAGGTCTGTTTTTAGCCACCTTGTGCGTTTCCGTCGGTAGGATTAGTGGGGTTCCGTGTGGTGGAGGGGATCGATCCAATTCGCCAGAGGTAGCCTGACTGCCATTAGGTACCGAAATGAGATCCTCAGACCCATTGTGAGACCATATGCTGGTGCGGTTGGCCCTGGGTTCCTCCTAATGCAAGACAATGCTAGACCTCATGTGGCTGGAGTGTGTCAGCAGTTCCTGCAAGAGGAAGGCATTGATGCTATGGACTGGCCCGCCCGTTCCCCAAGACCTGAATCCAATTGAGCACATCTGGGACATCATGTCTCGCTCTATCCACCAACGCCACGTTGCACCACAGACTGTCCAGGAGTTAGCGGATGCTTTAGTCCAGGTCTGGGAGGAGATCCCTCAAGAGACCATCCGCCACCTCATCAGGAGCATGCCCAGGCATTGTAGTAAGGTCATGCAGGCACGTGGAGGCCACACATACTACTGAGCCTTATTTTGACTTGTTTTAAGGACATTACATCAAAGTTGGATCAGCCTGTAGTGTGGTTTTCCACTTTAATTTTGAGGGTGACTCCAAATACAGACCTCAATGGTTTGATAAATTTGATAATTGATAATTGATAATCCATTGATAATTTGTGTGTGATTTTGTTGTCAGCACATTCAACTATGTAAAGAAAAAAGTATTGAATAAGAATATTTCATTATTGGTGAAATATTTGTGTTATTTTAGTGTTCCCTTTATTTTTTTGAGCAGTATATATATATATATACACATACGGGACACGACAAAAGACGTCTGACTGACACTGTTGTGTCATCAGAAAACTTAATGGTGTTGGAATTGTACCTGGCTGTGCAGTCTTGAGTGAACAGGAAGTACAGGAGGGGACTGAGCGCACACACTCCTAAGGGGCCCCTGTGTTGAGGATCAGCGTGGCGGATGTGTTGCCACCTGGGGGTGGCCCGTCAGAAAGTATAGAATCCAGTTGCAGAGGGAGGTGTTTGGTCCCAGGGTCCTTAGCTTAGTGATGAGCCTTGAGGGCACTATGGTGTTGAACACTGAGCTGTAGTCAATGAACAGCATTTTTCACATAGGTGCTCATTTTGTCCAGATGGAAAAGTGCAATAGAGATTGCATCATCTGTGGATCTGTTGGTGCGGTATGCAAATTGGAGTGGGTCTACTAGGGTTTCTGGGATAATGGTGTTGATGTGAGCCTTGACCAGCCTTTAAAAGCACTTCATGACTACAGACATTAGTGCTACGGATCAGTAGTCATTTAGGCAGGTTACTTTAGTGTTCTTGAGCACAGGGTCTGCTTGAAACATGTTGGCATTACAGACTCAGGGAGAGGTTGAAAATGTCAGTGAAGACAGTTCACATGCTCAGAGTACACGTCCTGGTAATCAGTCTGGCCCTGCGGCCTTGTGAATGTTGACACGTTTAAAAGGTGTTACTCACATTGGCTGCGGAGAGCGTGATGACACAGTTATCCGGAGCAGCTGATGCTCTCATGCATGTTTCAGTGTTAGTTGCCTCGAAGCGAGCATAGAAGTTTTTCAGCTCGTTTGGTAGGCTTGTGTCACTGGGCAGCTCTCGGCTGTGCTTCCTTTTGTAAGTCTTAATGGTTTGCAAGCCCTGCCACATCCAATGAGCATCGGAGCCGGTGTAGTACGATTCATTCTTAGTCTTTTATTGACCCTTTGCCTGTTTGATGGTTTGTCGGTGTGCATAGCAGGATTTCTTATAAGCTTCCGGGTTAGAGTCACGCTCCTTGAAAGTGGCAGCTCTACCCTTTAGCTCAGTGTTAATGTTGCCTGTACTCCATGGGGCTTCTGGTTGGGGTCTGTATGTTGTAGGTTATATACGGTCACCAATGGTTTGTTTTATTTATTTTTTACAATTTGTTTTTCCATGGTACATAATCAAACATATTTCAATATCTGTCAATAGATATCGCTTTCCTACCCCTTCCTCCATGTTTGGTGAATTGACCGACCAGACCCTCAAGACTGCCATGGGCAAGTCTTTTGATACCGGGAAGGGTGGGGGAACAACCAGAATTTTCTCCTGTGTGTTTGCTTGTTTATACCTTTCTCTCTCCTACCCTGTTCCCTATAACTCTGCTCTTGTTCTCCAGGAGCAAAGTGTTCCGCCCAAAAACCCCGACGTGGATCCACCTGATGTCCTCCATTACAAACCACCCTCCAACTTTTCATTACATCATCTACAGCTACTGTTGTTGTCATTATCTGCTAAGAAAGTTATTGCTCTACCATACTGGGCACATAATATGTGAGATAAACAGACGAACTAAACAATAGCACTACAAACACCGAACAAAGAGAGCAGCAGTGCCTGGACTTTGCAGTCTCACTCTTCAAGTCCCCCTTCGGAGGCTGGCTGCCTGTTGAGAACAAGTGACAGGTATAATTCAACACACCATAATTCAGAATTTTAGTCACTGATTGCAATGTGATTGTACAACAAATCTGTGAAAATAAAAGAATGAAAACTGTACCAAATACTATCAAAGTTAATGTATTAAAATATTAAATATTGCCAGGTTGGTGTTCACAGCTGTTTCACAAGGTTTTCATGATTGTAAGTTGTATGGTATTATTGTAAGTTGTATTGTTCCACATAATTCATTGTTGTATCCTAGGATCTACAATAGACACAGTTGAAGTCAAATGTTTACATACATCTTAGCCAAATACATTTAATGGCTTAAGGACAATAAAGTCAAGGTTTTGGAGTTAACATCACAAAACCCTGACCTCAATCCTATAGAAAATTTGTGGGCAGAACTGAAAAAGCGTGTGCGAGCAAGGAGGCCTAAAAACCTGACTCAGTTAGACCAGCTCTGTCAGGAGGAATGGGCCAAAATTCACCCTACTTATTGTGGGAAGTTTGTGGAAGGCTACCAGAAAAGTTTGACCCAAGTTAAACAATTTAAAGGAAATGCTACCAAATACTAATTGAGTGTATGTAAAGTCTGACCCCGTGGGAATGTGACGAAAGAAATAAAAGCTGAAATATATAATTCTCTACTATTATTCTGACATTTCACATTCTTAAAATAATGTAGTGATCCAAATTTACCTAAAACAGGGAATCTTTACTTGGATTAAATGTCAGGAATTGTGAAAATTCGAGTTCGAGATCTCAATACTGTACTTTTTACTTAGAAAAAATTCTGGAAATTTGATGGAAATGAAACAAAAAGGCAGCTAAAACATGGCATTTATGCTACTTACTTTATACGGAAATATTTTAAATTCAAGTTCAGCTAATCCAAAATGAAAAAAATTAAGTATAAAAAAGGTGAAGACCGAAGTGGAATGCCTAGGAAATGGAAGCTTGGCGTTCCTCTGTTTAAGAGAACCTGTAGAATGACAGTTTTTGGCTAAGGTGTGTAACTTCCGACTTCAACTATATATGAGCTATGCTATAAATAATCAAAATAGAGGATTACTGAAATTATATTTTTTCAGTGTAGATAAGGGTTCTGCAGGTGAAAATTAAAACATGACAGCTAAACAAGCCAATGTATGAATCAAATGTATTTGCAAATAATTGGAGTGGAAATTAGCTGCCTTGTGTTGTGAGGTAAGTAACTTTAATGGTGTCAAGCAGATTACACGTTTTCTTTGCCATTTCCGAAATGTACAGTGGCTTGCGAAAGTATTCACCCCCCTTAGCATTTTTCCTATTTTGTTGCATTACAACCTGGAATTAAAATAGATTTATTTGGGGTTTGTATCATTTGATTTACACAACATGCCTGCCACTTTGAAGATGCAAAATATGTTTTATTGTGAAACAAACAATAAATAAGACAACAACAAAAAAACACGAGCTTGCATAACTATTCACCCCCCAGAGTCTATACTTTGTAGAGCCACGTTTTGCAGCAATTACAGCTGCAAGTCTCTTGGGGTATGTCTCTATAAGCTTGACACATCTAGCCACTGCGATTTTTGCCCATTGTTCAAAGCAAAACTTGCTCCAGCTCCTTCAAGTTTAATGGGTTCCCCTGGTGTACAGCAATATTTAAGTCATACCAGAGATTCTCAATTGGATTGAGGTCTGGGCTTTGACCAGTGTAACAGTATAGCTTCCATCACCCTCCTCGCCACAACCTGGGCTCGAACCAGGAACACATCGACAACAGCCACACTCCACGCATCATTACCCATCGCAAAAGCTGCGGCCCTTGCAGCGCAAGGGGAATAACTACTCCAAATCTAAAAGCGAGTGACGTTTGAAACACACAGCTAACTAGCTAGCCATTTCACATTTGTTTCACCAGCCGATAGGCTGATAAGGCTTGAAGTCATAAACAGCGCTGTGCTTGTGAAGAGCTGCTGGCAAAACGCACTAAAGTGCTGTTTGAATGAATGATTACGGGCCTGCTGCTGCTCAGTCAGACTGCTCTATCAAATCAGACTTAATTATAACATAATAACACACAGAAATACGAGCCTTGAGTCATTAATATGATCAAATCCGGAAACTATAATCTAGAAAACAAAACGTTTATTATTTCAGTGAAATACGGAACTCTTCCGTATTTTATCTAACGGGTGGCATTCCTAAGTCTAAATATTATTGTTATACATTGCACAACCTTCAATGTATGTCATAATTACGTAAAATTCTGTCAAATTAGTTTGCGAAATTAGTTCGCAAAATGAGCCAGGCAGCCCAAACTTACTCTGCTTGCAATGAGCATGAAAAATTACAATTTCACCTGGTTAATATTGCCTGCTAAATTGGATTAATAGTTAAAACTAGTGATTATGATTGATTGTTTTTTATAAGTACATTGGCTTCTACTGCATTCGCGTAACAGGCAGGCTATTTAGAGAGGTGGATTTTTAAAAGTAGAAGTTCAAATAGTTTGGGTCCAGACCTAACCTCTGCAGGCTATCTTTGCAGCAGATTGCAACACCGCCCCCTTTGGCAGTTCTATCTGGTCTGAAAATGTAAGAGTTTGGGATGAAAATGTCATAATTTTTGGTGGTCTTCCTAAACCAGGATTCAGACACAGCTAGAACATCCGGGTTTGGCAGAGTTTGCTAAAGCAGTGAATAAAACAAACTTAGGCTTCTAATGGTAACATGCATGAAACCAAGGCTATTACGGTTACAGATGTCATCAAAAGAGAGCGCCTGGGGAATAGGAGTGGAGCTAGGCACTGCAGGGCCTAGATTCACCTCTACATCACCAGAGGAAAACTAATAGGTTGGATAAGGTATAGGGAACTGGACTAGAGGCTCTACAGTGAAATAAGCCAATAAACAGCAATGGACAAGGCATATTGACTTTAAGGAGAGGCATGCTTAGTCGAGTGATCAAAAGATCCCAGTGAGTAGTGAGGTTGGTTGGGGTCACGGCGATTCAGACAGCTAGCCGGGCCATCGGTAGCAAGCTAGCATAGGATGGAGGTCTGTTTTTAGCCACCTTGTGCGTTTCCGTCGGTAGGATTAGTGGGGTTCCGTGTGGTGGAGGGGATCGATCCAATTCGCCAGAGGTAGCCTGACTGCCATTAGGTACCGAAATGAGATCCTCAGACCCATTGTGAGACCATATGCTGGTGCGGTTGGCCCTGGGTTCCTCCTAATGCAAGACAATGCTAGACCTCATGTGGCTGGAGTGTGTCAGCAGTTCCTGCAAGAGGAAGGCATTGATGCTATGGACTGGCCCGCCCGTTCCCCAAGACCTGAATCCAATTGAGCACATCTGGGACATCATGTCTCGCTCCATCCACCAACGCCACGTTGCACCACAGACTGTCCAGGAGTTAGCGGATGCTTTAGTCCAGGTCTGGGAGGAGATCCCTCAAGAGACCATCCGCCACCTCATCAGGAGCATGCCCAGGCATTGTAGTAAGGTCATGCAGGCACGTGGAGGCCACACATACTACTGAGCCTTATTTTGACTTGTTTTAAGGACATTACATCAAAGTTGGATCAGCCTGTAGTGTGGTTTTCCACTTTAATTTTGAGGGTGACTCCAAATACAGACCTCAATGGTTTGATAAATTTGATAATTGATAATTGATAATCCATTGATAATTTGTGTGTGATTTTGTTGTCAGCACATTCAACTATGTAAAGAAAAAAGTATTGAATAAGAATATTTCATTATTGGTGAAATATTTGTGTTATTTTAGTGTTCCCTTTATTTTTTTGAGCAGTATATATATATATATACACATACGGGACACGACAAAAGACGTCTGACTGACACTGTTGTGTCATCAGAAAACTTAATGGTGTTGGAATTGTACCTGGCTGTGCAGTCTTGAGTGAACAGGAAGTACAGGAGGGGACTGAGCGCACACACTCCTAAGGGGCCCCTGTGTTGAGGATCAGCGTGGCGGATGTGTTGCCACCTGGGGGTGGCCCGTCAGAAAGTATAGAATCCAGTTGCAGAGGGAGGTGTTTGGTCCCAGGGTCCTTAGCTTAGTGATGAGCCTTGAGGGCACTATGGTGTTGAACACTGAGCTGTAGTCAATGAACAGCATTTTTCACATAGGTGCTCATTTTGTCCAGATGGAAAAGTGCAATAGAGATTGCATCATCTGTGGATCTGTTGGTGCGGTATGCAAATTGGAGTGGGTCTACTAGGGTTTCTGGGATAATGGTGTTGATGTGAGCCTTGACCAGCCTTTAAAAGCACTTCATGACTACAGACATTAGTGCTACGGATCAGTAGTCATTTAGGCAGGTTACTTTAGTGTTCTTGAGCACAGGGTCTGCTTGAAACATGTTGGCATTACAGACTCAGGGAGAGGTTGAAAATGTCAGTGAAGACAGTTCACATGCTCAGAGTACACGTCCTGGTAATCAGTCTGGCCCTGCGGCCTTGTGAATGTTGACACGTTTAAAAGGTGTTACTCACATTGGCTGCGGAGAGCGTGATGACACAGTTATCCGGAGCAGCTGATGCTCTCATGCATGTTTCAGTGTTAGTTGCCTCGAAGCGAGCATAGAAGTTTTTCAGCTCGTTTGGTAGGCTTGTGTCACTGGGCAGCTCTCGGCTGTGCTTCCTTTTGTAAGTCTTAATGGTTTGCAAGCCCTGCCACATCCAATGAGCATCGGAGCCGGTGTAGTACGATTCATTCTTAGTCTTTTATTGACCCTTTGCCTGTTTGATGGTTTGTCGGTGTGCATAGCAGGATTTCTTATAAGCTTCCGGGTTAGAGTCACGCTCCTTGAAAGTGGCAGCTCTACCCTTTAGCTCAGTGTTAATGTTGCCTGTACTCCATGGGGCTTCTGGTTGGGGTCTGTATGTTGTAGGTTATATACGGTCACCAATGGTTTGTTTTATTTATTTTTTACAATTTGTTTTTCCATGGTACATAATCAAACATATTTCAATATCTGTCAATAGATATCGCTTTCCTACCCCTTCCTCCATGTTTGGTGAATTGACCGACCAGACCCTCAAGACTGCCATGGGCAAGTCTTTTGATACCGGGAAGGGTGGGGGAACAACCAGAATTTTCTCCTGTGTGTTTGCTTGTTTATACCTTTCTCTCTCCTACCCTGTTCCCTATAACTCTGCTCTTGTTCTCCAGGAGCAAAGTGTTCCGCCCAAAACCCCAGACGTGGATCCACCTGATGTCCTCCATTACAAACCACCCTCCAACTTTTCATTACATCATCTACAGCTACTGTTGTTGTCATTATCTGCTAAGAAAGTTATTGCTCTACCATACTGGGCACATAATATGTGAGATAAACAGACGAACTAAACAATAGCACTACAAACACCGAACAAAGAGAGCAGCAGTGCCTGGACTTTGCAGTCTCACTCTTCAAGTCCCCCTTCGGAGGCTGGCTGCCTGTTGAGAACAAGTGACAGGTATAATTCAACACACCATAATTCAGAATTTTAGTCACTGATTGCAATGTGATTGTACAACAAATCTGTGAAAATAAAAGAATGAAAACTGTACCAAATACTATCAAAGTTAATGTATTAAAATATTAAATATTGCCAGGTTGGTGTTCACAGCTGTTTCACAAGGTTTTCATGATTGTAAGTTGTATGGTATTATTGTAAGTTGTATTGTTCCACATAATTCATTGTTGTATCCTAGGATCTACAATAGACACAGTTGAAGTCAAATGTTTACATACATCTTAGCCAAATACATTTAATGGCTTAAGGACAATAAAGTCAAGGTTTTGGAGTTAACATCACAAAACCCTGACCTCAATCCTATAGAAAATTTGTGGGCAGAACTGAAAAAGCGTGTGCGAGCAAGGAGGCCTAAAAACCTGACTCAGTTAGACCAGCTCTGTCAGGAGGAATGGGCCAAAATTCACCCTACTTATTGTGGGAAGTTTGTGGAAGGCTACCAGAAAAGTTTGACCCAAGTTAAACAATTTAAAGGAAATGCTACCAAATACTAATTGAGTGTATGTAAAGTCTGACCCCGTGGGAATGTGACGAAAGAAATAAAAGCTGAAATATATAATTCTCTACTATTATTCTGACATTTCACATTCTTAAAATAATGTAGTGATCCAAATTTACCTAAAACAGGGAATCTTTACTTGGATTAAATGTCAGGAATTGTGAAAATTCGAGTTCGAGATCTCAATACTGTACTTTTTACTTAGAAAAAATTCTGGAAATTTGATGGAAATGAAACAAAAAGGCAGCTAAAACATGGCATTTATGCTACTTACTTTATACGGAAATATTTTAAATTCAAGTTCAGCTAATCCAAAATGAAAAAAATTAAGTATAAAAAAGGTGAAGACCGAAGTGGAATGCCTAGGAAATGGAAGCTTGGCGTTCCTCTGTTTAAGAGAACCTGTAGAATGACAGTTTTTGGCTAAGGTGTGTAACTTCCGACTTCAACTATATATGAGCTATGCTATAAATAATCAAAATAGAGGATTACTGAAATTATATTTTTTCAGTGTAGATAAGGGTTCTGCAGGTGAAAATTAAAACATGACAGCTAAACAAGCCAATGTATGAATCAAATGTATTTGCAAATAATTGGAGTGGAAATTAGCTGCCTTGTGTTGTGAGGTAAGTAACTTTAATGGTGTCAAGCAGATTACACGTTTTCTTTGCCATTTCCGAAATGTACAGTGGCTTGCGAAAGTATTCACCCCCCTTAGCATTTTTCCTATTTTGTTGCATTACAACCTGGAATTAAAATAGATTTATTTGGGGTTTGTATCATTTGATTTACACAACATGCCTGCCACTTTGAAGATGCAAAATATGTTTTATTGTGAAACAAACAATAAATAAGACAACAACAAAAAAACACGAGCTTGCATAACTATTCACCCCCCAGAGTCTATACTTTGTAGAGCCACGTTTTGCAGCAATTACAGCTGCAAGTCTCTTGGGGTATGTCTCTATAAGCTTGACACATCTAGCCACTGCGATTTTTGCCCATTGTTCAAAGCAAAACTTGCTCCAGCTCCTTCAAGTTTAATGGGTTCCCCTGGTGTACAGCAATATTTAAGTCATACCAGAGATTCTCAATTGGATTGAGGTCTGGGCTTTGACCAGTGTAACAGTATAGCTTCCATCACCCTCCTCGCCACAACCTGGGCTCGAACCAGGAACACATCGACAACAGCCACACTCCACGCATCATTACCCATCGCAAAAGCTGCGGCCCTTGCAGCGCAAGGGGAATAACTACTCCAAATCTAAAAGCGAGTGACGTTTGAAACACACAGCTAACTAGCTAGCCATTTCACATTTGTTTCACCAGCCGATAGGCTGATAAGGCTTGAAGTCATAAACAGCGCTGTGCTTGTGAAGAGCTGCTGGCAAAACGCACTAAAGTGCTGTTTGAATGAATGATTACGGGCCTGCTGCTGCTCAGTCAGACTGCTCTATCAAATCAGACTTAATTATAACATAATAACACACAGAAATACGAGCCTTGAGTCATTAATATGATCAAATCCGGAAACTATAATCTAGAAAACAAAACGTTTATTATTTCAGTGAAATACGGAACTCTTCCGTATTTTATCTAACGGGTGGCATTCCTAAGTCTAAATATTATTGTTATACATTGCACAACCTTCAATGTATGTCATAATTACGTAAAATTCTGTCAAATTAGTTTGCGAAATTAGTTCGCAAAATGAGCCAGGCAGCCCAAACTTACTCTGCTTGCAATGAGCATGAAAAATTACAATTTCACCTGGTTAATATTGCCTGCTAAATTGGATTAATAGTTAAAACTAGTGATTATGATTGATTGTTTTTTATAAGTACATTGGCTTCTACTGCATTCGCGTAACAGGCAGGCTATTTAGAGAGGTGGATTTTTAAAAGTAGAAGTTCAAATAGTTTGGGTCCAGACCTAACCTCTGCAGGCTATCTTTGCAGCAGATTGCAACACCGCCCCCTTTGGCAGTTCTATCTGGTCTGAAAATGTAAGAGTTTGGGATGAAAATGTCATAATTTTTGGTGGTCTTCCTAAACCAGGATTCAGACACAGCTAGAACATCCGGGTTTGGCAGAGTTTGCTAAAGCAGTGAATAAAACAAACTTAGGCTTCTAATGGTAACATGCATGAAACCAAGGCTATTACGGTTACAGATGTCATCAAAAGAGAGCGCCTGGGGAATAGGAGTGGAGCTAGGCACTGCAGGGCCTAGATTCACCTCTACATCACCAGAGGAAAACTAATAGGTTGGATAAGGTATAGGGAACTGGACTAGAGGCTCTACAGTGAAATAAGCCAATAAACAGCAATGGACAAGGCATATTGACTTTAAGGAGAGGCATGCTTAGTCGAGTGATCAAAAGATCCCAGTGAGTAGTGAGGTTGGTTGGGGTCACGGCGATTCAGACAGCTAGCCGGGCCATCGGTAGCAAGCTAGCATAGGATGGAGGTCTGTTTTTAGCCACCTTGTGCGTTTCCGTCGGTAGGATTAGTGGGGTTCCGTGTGGTGGAGGGGATCGATCCAATTCGCCAGAGGTAGCCTGACTGCCATTAGGTACCGAAATGAGATCCTCAGACCCATTGTGAGACCATATGCTGGTGCGGTTGGCCCTGGGTTCCTCCTAATGCAAGACAATGCTAGACCTCATGTGGCTGGAGTGTGTCAGCAGTTCCTGCAAGAGGAAGGCATTGATGCTATGGACTGGCCCGCCCGTTCCCCAAGACCTGAATCCAATTGAGCACATCTGGGACATCATGTCTCGCTCTATCCACCAACGCCACGTTGCACCACAGACTGTCCAGGAGTTAGCGGATGCTTTAGTCCAGGTCTGGGAGGAGATCCCTCAAGAGACCATCCGCCACCTCATCAGGAGCATGCCCAGGCATTGTAGTAAGGTCATGCAGGCACGTGGAGGCCACACATACTACTGAGCCTTATTTTGACTTGTTTTAAGGACATTACATCAAAGTTGGATCAGCCTGTAGTGTGGTTTTCCACTTTAATTTTGAGGGTGACTCCAAATACAGACCTCAATGGTTTGATAAATTTGATAATTGATAATTGATAATCCATTGATAATTTGTGTGTGATTTTGTTGTCAGCACATTCAACTATGTAAAGAAAAAAGTATTGAATAAGAATATTTCATTATTGGTGAAATATTTGTGTTATTTTAGTGTTCCCTTTATTTTTTTGAGCAGTATATATATATATATACACATACGGGACACGACAAAAGACGTCTGACTGACACTGTTGTGTCATCAGAAAACTTAATGGTGTTGGAATTGTACCTGGCTGTGCAGTCTTGAGTGAACAGGAAGTACAGGAGGGGACTGAGCGCACACACTCCTAAGGGGCCCCTGTGTTGAGGATCAGCGTGGCGGATGTGTTGCCACCTGGGGGTGGCCCGTCAGAAAGTATAGAATCCAGTTGCAGAGGGAGGTGTTTGGTCCCAGGGTCCTTAGCTTAGTGATGAGCCTTGAGGGCACTATGGTGTTGAACACTGAGCTGTAGTCAATGAACAGCATTTTTCACATAGGTGCTCATTTTGTCCAGATGGAAAAGTGCAATAGAGATTGCATCATCTGTGGATCTGTTGGTGCGGTATGCAAATTGGAGTGGGTCTACTAGGGTTTCTGGGATAATGGTGTTGATGTGAGCCTTGACCAGCCTTTAAAAGCACTTCATGACTACAGACATTAGTGCTACGGATCAGTAGTCATTTAGGCAGGTTACTTTAGTGTTCTTGAGCACAGGGTCTGCTTGAAACATGTTGGCATTACAGACTCAGGGAGAGGTTGAAAATGTCAGTGAAGACAGTTCACATGCTCAGAGTACACGTCCTGGTAATCAGTCTGGCCCTGCGGCCTTGTGAATGTTGACACGTTTAAAAGGTGTTACTCACATTGGCTGCGGAGAGCGTGATGACACAGTTATCCGGAGCAGCTGATGCTCTCATGCATGTTTCAGTGTTAGTTGCCTCGAAGCGAGCATAGAAGTTTTTCAGCTCGTTTGGTAGGCTTGTGTCACTGGGCAGCTCTCGGCTGTGCTTCCTTTTGTAAGTCTTAATGGTTTGCAAGCCCTGCCACATCCAATGAGCATCGGAGCCGGTGTAGTACGATTCATTCTTAGTCTTTTATTGACCCTTTGCCTGTTTGATGGTTTGTCGGTGTGCATAGCAGGATTTCTTATAAGCTTCCGGGTTAGAGTCACGCTCCTTGAAAGTGGCAGCTCTACCCTTTAGCTCAGTGTTAATGTTGCCTGTACTCCATGGGGCTTCTGGTTGGGGTCTGTATGTTGTAGGTTATATACGGTCACCAATGGTTTGTTTTATTTATTTTTTACAATTTGTTTTTCCATGGTACATAATCAAACATATTTCAATATCTGTCAATAGATATCGCTTTCCTACCCCTTCCTCCATGTTTGGTGAATTGACCGACCAGACCCTCAAGACTGCCATGGGCAAGTCTTTTGATACCGGGAAGGGTGGGGGAACAACCAGAATTTTCTCCTGTGTGTTTGCTTGTTTATACCTTTCTCTCTCCTACCCTGTTCCCTATAACTCTGCTCTTGTTCTCCAGGAGCAAAGTGTTCCGCCCAAAACCCCAGACGTGGATCCACCTGATGTCTCCATTACAAACCACCCTCCAACTTTTCATTACATCATCTACAGCTACTGTTGTTGTCATTATCTGCTAAGAAAGTTATTGCTCTACCATACTGGGCACATAATATGTGAGATAAACAGACGAACTAAACAATAGCACTACAAACACCGAACAAAGAGAGCAGCAGTGCCTGGACTTTGCAGTCTCACTCTTCAAGTCCCCCTTCGGAGGCTGGCTGCCTGTTGAGAACAAGTGACAGGTATAATTCAACACACCATAATTCAGAATTTTAGTCACTGATTGCAATGTGATTGTACAACAAATCTGTGAAAATAAAAGAATGAAAACTGTACCAAATACTATCAAAGTTAATGTATTAAAATATTAAATATTGCCAGGTTGGTGTTCACAGCTGTTTCACAAGGTTTTCATGATTGTAAGTTGTATGGTATTATTGTAAGTTGTATTGTTCCACATAATTCATTGTTGTATCCTAGGATCTACAATAGACACAGTTGAAGTCAAATGTTTACATACATCTTAGCCAAATACATTTAATGGCTTAAGGACAATAAAGTCAAGGTTTTGGAGTTAACATCACAAAACCCTGACCTCAATCCTATAGAAAATTTGTGGGCAGAACTGAAAAAGCGTGTGCGAGCAAGGAGGCCTAAAAACCTGACTCAGTTAGACCAGCTCTGTCAGGAGGAATGGGCCAAAATTCACCCTACTTATTGTGGGAAGTTTGTGGAAGGCTACCAGAAAAGTTTGACCCAAGTTAAACAATTTAAAGGAAATGCTACCAAATACTAATTGAGTGTATGTAAAGTCTGACCCCGTGGGAATGTGACGAAAGAAATAAAAGCTGAAATATATAATTCTCTACTATTATTCTGACATTTCACATTCTTAAAATAATGTAGTGATCCAAATTTACCTAAAACAGGGAATCTTTACTTGGATTAAATGTCAGGAATTGTGAAAATTCGAGTTCGAGATCTCAATACTGTACTTTTTACTTAGAAAAAATTCTGGAAATTTGATGGAAATGAAACAAAAAGGCAGCTAAAACATGGCATTTATGCTACTTACTTTATACGGAAATATTTTAAATTCAAGTTCAGCTAATCCAAAATGAAAAAAATTAAGTATAAAAAAGGTGAAGACCGAAGTGGAATGCCTAGGAAATGGAAGCTTGGCGTTCCTCTGTTTAAGAGAACCTGTAGAATGACAGTTTTTGGCTAAGGTGTGTAACTTCCGACTTCAACTATATATGAGCTATGCTATAAATAATCAAAATAGAGGATTACTGAAATTATATTTTTTCAGTGTAGATAAGGGTTCTGCAGGTGAAAATTAAAACATGACAGCTAAACAAGCCAATGTATGAATCAAATGTATTTGCAAATAATTGGAGTGGAAATTAGCTGCCTTGTGTTGTGAGGTAAGTAACTTTAATGGTGTCAAGCAGATTACACGTTTTCTTTGCCATTTCCGAAATGTACAGTGGCTTGCGAAAGTATTCACCCCCCTTAGCATTTTTCCTATTTTGTTGCATTACAACCTGGAATTAAAATAGATTTATTTGGGGTTTGTATCATTTGATTTACACAACATGCCTGCCACTTTGAAGATGCAAAATATGTTTTATTGTGAAACAAACAATAAATAAGACAACAACAAAAAAACACGAGCTTGCATAACTATTCACCCCCCAGAGTCTATACTTTGTAGAGCCACGTTTTGCAGCAATTACAGCTGCAAGTCTCTTGGGGTATGTCTCTATAAGCTTGACACATCTAGCCACTGCGATTTTTGCCCATTGTTCAAAGCAAAACTTGCTCCAGCTCCTTCAAGTTTAATGGGTTCCCCTGGTGTACAGCAATATTTAAGTCATACCAGAGATTCTCAATTGGATTGAGGTCTGGGCTTTGACCAGTGTAACAGTATAGCTTCCATCACCCTCCTCGCCACAACCTGGGCTCGAACCAGGAACACATCGACAACAGCCACACTCCACGCATCATTACCCATCGCAAAAGCTGCGGCCCTTGCAGCGCAAGGGGAATAACTACTCCAAATCTAAAAGCGAGTGACGTTTGAAACACACAGCTAACTAGCTAGCCATTTCACATTTGTTTCACCAGCCGATAGGCTGATAAGGCTTGAAGTCATAAACAGCGCTGTGCTTGTGAAGAGCTGCTGGCAAAACGCACTAAAGTGCTGTTTGAATGAATGATTACGGGCCTGCTGCTGCTCAGTCAGACTGCTCTATCAAATCAGACTTAATTATAACATAATAACACACAGAAATACGAGCCTTGAGTCATTAATATGATCAAATCCGGAAACTATAATCTAGAAAACAAAACGTTTATTATTTCAGTGAAATACGGAACTCTTCCGTATTTTATCTAACGGGTGGCATTCCTAAGTCTAAATATTATTGTTATACATTGCACAACCTTCAATGTATGTCATAATTACGTAAAATTCTGTCAAATTAGTTTGCGAAATTAGTTCGCAAAATGAGCCAGGCAGCCCAAACTTACTCTGCTTGCAATGAGCATGAAAAATTACAATTTCACCTGGTTAATATTGCCTGCTAAATTGGATTAATAGTTAAAACTAGTGATTATGATTGATTGTTTTTTATAAGTACATTGGCTTCTACTGCATTCGCGTAACAGGCAGGCTATTTAGAGAGGTGGATTTTTAAAAGTAGAAGTTCAAATAGTTTGGGTCCAGACCTAACCTCTGCAGGCTATCTTTGCAGCAGATTGCAACACCGCCCCCTTTGGCAGTTCTATCTGGTCTGAAAATGTAAGAGTTTGGGATGAAAATGTCATAATTTTTGGTGGTCTTCCTAAACCAGGATTCAGACACAGCTAGAACATCCGGGTTTGGCAGAGTTTGCTAAAGCAGTGAATAAAACAAACTTAGGCTTCTAATGGTAACATGCATGAAACCAAGGCTATTACGGTTACAGATGTCATCAAAAGAGAGCGCCTGGGGAATAGGAGTGGAGCTAGGCACTGCAGGGCCTAGATTCACCTCTACATCACCAGAGGAAAACTAATAGGTTGGATAAGGTATAGGGAACTGGACTAGAGGCTCTACAGTGAAATAAGCCAATAAACAGCAATGGACAAGGCATATTGACTTTAAGGAGAGGCATGCTTAGTCGAGTGATCAAAAGATCCCAGTGAGTAGTGAGGTTGGTTGGGGTCACGGCGATTCAGACAGCTAGCCGGGCCATCGGTAGCAAGCTAGCATAGGATGGAGGTCTGTTTTTAGCCACCTTGTGCGTTTCCGTCGGTAGGATTAGTGGGGTTCCGTGTGGTGGAGGGGATCGATCCAATTCGCCAGAGGTAGCCTGACTGCCATTAGGTACCGAAATGAGATCCTCAGACCCATTGTGAGACCATATGCTGGTGCGGTTGGCCCTGGGTTCCTCCTAATGCAAGACAATGCTAGACCTCATGTGGCTGGAGTGTGTCAGCAGTTCCTGCAAGAGGAAGGCATTGATGCTATGGACTGGCCCGCCCGTTCCCCAAGACCTGAATCCAATTGAGCACATCTGGGACATCATGTCTCGCTCCATCCACCAACGCCACGTTGCACCACAGACTGTCCAGGAGTTGGCGGATGCTTTAGTCCAGGTCTGGGAGGAGATCCCTCAAGAGACCATCCGCCACCTCATCAGGAGCATGCCCAGGCATTGTAGTAAGGTCATGCAGGCACGTGGAGGCCACACATACTACTGAGCCTTATTTTGACTTGTTTTAAGGACATTACATCAAAGTTGGATCAGCCTGTAGTGTGGTTTTCCACTTTAATTTTGAGGGTGACTCCAAATACAGACCTCAATGGTTTGATAAATTTGATAATTGATAATTGATAATCCATTGATAATTTGTGTGTGATTTTGTTGTCAGCACATTCAACTATGTAAAGAAAAAAGTATTGAATAAGAATATTTCATTATTGGTGAAATATTTGTGTTATTTTAGTGTTCCCTTTATTTTTTTGAGCAGTATATATATATATATACACATACGGGACACGACAAAAGACGTCTGACTGACACTGTTGTGTCATCAGAAAACTTAATGGTGTTGGAATTGTACCTGGCTGTGCAGTCTTGAGTGAACAGGAAGTACAGGAGGGGACTGAGCGCACACACTCCTAAGGGGCCCCTGTGTTGAGGATCAGCGTGGCGGATGTGTTGCCACCTGGGGGTGGCCCGTCAGAAAGTATAGAATCCAGTTGCAGAGGGAGGTGTTTGGTCCCAGGGTCCTTAGCTTAGTGATGAGCCTTGAGGGCACTATGGTGTTGAACACTGAGCTGTAGTCAATGAACAGCATTTTTCACATAGGTGCTCATTTTGTCCAGATGGAAAAGTGCAATAGAGATTGCATCATCTGTGGATCTGTTGGTGCGGTATGCAAATTGGAGTGGGTCTACTAGGGTTTCTGGGATAATGGTGTTGATGTGAGCCTTGACCAGCCTTTAAAAGCACTTCATGACTACAGACATTAGTGCTACGGATCAGTAGTCATTTAGGCAGGTTACTTTAGTGTTCTTGAGCACAGGGTCTGCTTGAAACATGTTGGCATTACAGACTCAGGGAGAGGTTGAAAATGTCAGTGAAGACAGTTCACATGCTCAGAGTACACGTCCTGGTAATCAGTCTGGCCCTGCGGCCTTGTGAATGTTGACACGTTTAAAAGGTGTTACTCACATTGGCTGCGGAGAGCGTGATGACACAGTTATCCGGAGCAGCTGATGCTCTCATGCATGTTTCAGTGTTAGTTGCCTCGAAGCGAGCATAGAAGTTTTTCAGCTCGTTTGGTAGGCTTGTGTCACTGGGCAGCTCTCGGCTGTGCTTCCTTTTGTAAGTCTTAATGGTTTGCAAGCCCTGCCACATCCAATGAGCATCGGAGCCGGTGTAGTACGATTCATTCTTAGTCTTTTATTGACCCTTTGCCTGTTTGATGGTTTGTCGGTGTGCATAGCAGGATTTCTTATAAGCTTCCGGGTTAGAGTCACGCTCCTTGAAAGTGGCAGCTCTACCCTTTAGCTCAGTGTTAATGTTGCCTGTACTCCATGGGGCTTCTGGTTGGGGTCTGTATGTTGTAGGTTATATACGGTCACCAATGGTTTGTTTTATTTATTTTTTACAATTTGTTTTTCCATGGTACATAATCAAACATATTTCAATATCTGTCAATAGATATCGCTTTCCTACCCCTTCCTCCATGTTTGGTGAATTGACCGACCAGACCCTCAAGACTGCCATGGGCAAGTCTTTTGATACCGGGAAGGGTGGGGGAACAACCAGAATTTTCTCCTGTGTGTTTGCTTGTTTATACCTTTCTCTCTCCTACCCTGTTCCCTATAACTCTGCTCTTGTTCTCCAGGAGCAAAGTGTTCCGCCCAAAACCCCAGACGTGGATCCACCTGATGTCCTCCATTACAAACCACCCTCCAACTTTTCATTACATCATCTACAGCTACTGTTGTTGTCATTATCTGCTAAGAAAGTTATTGCTCTACCATACTGGGCACATAATATGTGAGATAAACAGACGAACTAAACAATAGCACTACAAACACCGAACAAAGAGAGCAGCAGTGCCTGGACTTTGCAGTCTCACTCTTCAAGTCCCCCTTCGGAGGCTGGCTGCCTGTTGAGAACAAGTGACAGGTATAATTCAACACACCATAATTCAGAATTTTAGTCACTGATTGCAATGTGATTGTACAACAAATCTGTGAAAATAAAAGAATGAAAACTGTACCAAATACTATCAAAGTTAATGTATTAAAATATTAAATATTGCCAGGTTGGTGTTCACAGCTGTTTCACAAGGTTTTCATGATTGTAAGTTGTATGGTATTATTGTAAGTTGTATTGTTCCACATAATTCATTGTTGTATCCTAGGATCTACAATAGACACAGTTGAAGTCAAATGTTTACATACATCTTAGCCAAATACATTTAATGGCTTAAGGACAATAAAGTCAAGGTTTTGGAGTTAACATCACAAAACCCTGACCTCAATCCTATAGAAAATTTGTGGGCAGAACTGAAAAAGCGTGTGCGAGCAAGGAGGCCTAAAAACCTGACTCAGTTAGACCAGCTCTGTCAGGAGGAATGGGCCAAAATTCACCCTACTTATTGTGGGAAGTTTGTGGAAGGCTACCAGAAAAGTTTGACCCAAGTTAAACAATTTAAAGGAAATGCTACCAAATACTAATTGAGTGTATGTAAAGTCTGACCCCGTGGGAATGTGACGAAAGAAATAAAAGCTGAAATATATAATTCTCTACTATTATTCTGACATTTCACATTCTTAAAATAATGTAGTGATCCAAATTTACCTAAAACAGGGAATCTTTACTTGGATTAAATGTCAGGAATTGTGAAAATTCGAGTTCGAGATCTCAATACTGTACTTTTTACTTAGAAAAAATTCTGGAAATTTGATGGAAATGAAACAAAAAGGCAGCTAAAACATGGCATTTATGCTACTTACTTTATACGGAAATATTTTAAATTCAAGTTCAGCTAATCCAAAATGAAAAAAATTAAGTATAAAAAAGGTGAAGACCGAAGTGGAATGCCTAGGAAATGGAAGCTTGGCGTTCCTCTGTTTAAGAGAACCTGTAGAATGACAGTTTTTGGCTAAGGTGTGTAACTTCCGACTTCAACTATATATGAGCTATGCTATAAATAATCAAAATAGAGGATTACTGAAATTATATTTTTTCAGTGTAGATAAGGGTTCTGCAGGTGAAAATTAAAACATGACAGCTAAACAAGCCAATGTATGAATCAAATGTATTTGCAAATAATTGGAGTGGAAATTAGCTGCCTTGTGTTGTGAGGTAAGTAACTTTAATGGTGTCAAGCAGATTACACGTTTTCTTTGCCATTTCCGAAATGTACAGTGGCTTGCGAAAGTATTCACCCCCCTTAGCATTTTTCCTATTTTGTTGCATTACAACCTGGAATTAAAATAGATTTATTTGGGGTTTGTATCATTTGATTTACACAACATGCCTGCCACTTTGAAGATGCAAAATATGTTTTATTGTGAAACAAACAATAAATAAGACAACAACAAAAAAACACGAGCTTGCATAACTATTCACCCCCCAGAGTCTATACTTTGTAGAGCCACGTTTTGCAGCAATTACAGCTGCAAGTCTCTTGGGGTATGTCTCTATAAGCTTGACACATCTAGCCACTGCGATTTTTGCCCATTGTTCAAAGCAAAACTTGCTCCAGCTCCTTCAAGTTTAATGGGTTCCCCTGGTGTACAGCAATATTTAAGTCATACCAGAGATTCTCAATTGGATTGAGGTCTGGGCTTTGACCAGTGTAACAGTATAGCTTCCATCACCCTCCTCGCCACAACCTGGGCTCGAACCAGGAACACATCGACAACAGCCACACTCCACGCATCATTACCCATCGCAAAAGCTGCGGCCCTTGCAGCGCAAGGGGAATAACTACTCCAAATCTAAAAGCGAGTGACGTTTGAAACACACAGCTAACTAGCTAGCCATTTCACATTTGTTTCACCAGCCGATAGGCTGATAAGGCTTGAAGTCATAAACAGCGCTGTGCTTGTGAAGAGCTGCTGGCAAAACGCACTAAAGTGCTGTTTGAATGAATGATTACGGGCCTGCTGCTGCTCAGTCAGACTGCTCTATCAAATCAGACTTAATTATAACATAATAACACACAGAAATACGAGCCTTGAGTCATTAATATGATCAAATCCGGAAACTATAATCTAGAAAACAAAACGTTTATTATTTCAGTGAAATACGGAACTCTTCCGTATTTTATCTAACGGGTGGCATTCCTAAGTCTAAATATTATTGTTATACATTGCACAACCTTCAATGTATGTCATAATTACGTAAAATTCTGTCAAATTAGTTTGCGAAATTAGTTCGCAAAATGAGCCAGGCAGCCCAAACTTACTCTGCTTGCAATGAGCATGAAAAATTACAATTTCACCTGGTTAATATTGCCTGCTAAATTGGATTAATAGTTAAAACTAGTGATTATGATTGATTGTTTTTTATAAGTACATTGGCTTCTACTGCATTCGCGTAACAGGCAGGCTATTTAGAGAGGTGGATTTTTAAAAGTAGAAGTTCAAATAGTTTGGGTCCAGACCTAACCTCTGCAGGCTATCTTTGCAGCAGATTGCAACACCGCCCCCTTTGGCAGTTCTATCTGGTCTGAAAATGTAAGAGTTTGGGATGAAAATGTCATAATTTTTGGTGGTCTTCCTAAACCAGGATTCAGACACAGCTAGAACATCCGGGTTTGGCAGAGTTTGCTAAAGCAGTGAATAAAACAAACTTAGGCTTCTAATGGTAACATGCATGAAACCAAGGCTATTACGGTTACAGATGTCATCAAAAGAGAGCGCCTGGGGAATAGGAGTGGAGCTAGGCACTGCAGGGCCTAGATTCACCTCTACATCACCAGAGGAAAACTAATAGGTTGGATAAGGTATAGGGAACTGGACTAGAGGCTCTACAGTGAAATAAGCCAATAAACAGCAATGGACAAGGCATATTGACTTTAAGGAGAGGCATGCTTAGTCGAGTGATCAAAAGATCCCAGTGAGTAGTGAGGTTGGTTGGGGTCACGGCGATTCAGACAGCTAGCCGGGCCATCGGTAGCAAGCTAGCATAGGATGGAGGTCTGTTTTTAGCCACCTTGTGCGTTTCCGTCGGTAGGATTAGTGGGGTTCCGTGTGGTGGAGGGGATCGATCCAATTCGCCAGAGGTAGCCTGACTGCCATTAGGTACCGAAATGAGATCCTCAGACCCATTGTGAGACCATATGCTGGTGCGGTTGGCCCTGGGTTCCTCCTAATGCAAGACAATGCTAGACCTCATGTGGCTGGAGTGTGTCAGCAGTTCCTGCAAGAGGAAGGCATTGATGCTATGGACTGGCCCGCCCGTTCCCCAAGACCTGAATCCAATTGAGCACATCTGGGACATCATGTCTCGCTCCATCCACCAACGCCACGTTGCACCACAGACTGTCCAGGAGTTAGCGGATGCTTTAGTCCAGGTCTGGGAGGAGATCCCTCAAGAGACCATCCGCCACCTCATCAGGAGCATGCCCAGGCATTGTAGTAAGGTCATGCAGGCACGTGGAGGCCACACATACTACTGAGCCTTATTTTGACTTGTTTTAAGGACATTACATCAAAGTTGGATCAGCCTGTAGTGTGGTTTTCCACTTTAATTTTGAGGGTGACTCCAAATACAGACCTCAATGGTTTGATAAATTTGATAATTGATAATTGATAATCCATTGATAATTTGTGTGTGATTTTGTTGTCAGCACATTCAACTATGTAAAGAAAAAAGTATTGAATAAGAATATTTCATTATTGGTGAAATATTTGTGTTATTTTAGTGTTCCCTTTATTTTTTTGAGCAGTATATATATATATATACACATACGGGACACGACAAAAGACGTCTGACTGACACTGTTGTGTCATCAGAAAACTTAATGGTGTTGGAATTGTACCTGGCTGTGCAGTCTTGAGTGAACAGGAAGTACAGGAGGGGACTGAGCGCACACACTCCTAAGGGGCCCCTGTGTTGAGGATCAGCGTGGCGGATGTGTTGCCACCTGGGGGTGGCCCGTCAGAAAGTATAGAATCCAGTTGCAGAGGGAGGTGTTTGGTCCCAGGGTCCTTAGCTTAGTGATGAGCCTTGAGGGCACTATGGTGTTGAACACTGAGCTGTAGTCAATGAACAGCATTTTTCACATAGGTGCTCATTTTGTCCAGATGGAAAAGTGCAATAGAGATTGCATCATCTGTGGATCTGTTGGTGCGGTATGCAAATTGGAGTGGGTCTACTAGGGTTTCTGGGATAATGGTGTTGATGTGAGCCTTGACCAGCCTTTAAAAGCACTTCATGACTACAGACATTAGTGCTACGGATCAGTAGTCATTTAGGCAGGTTACTTTAGTGTTCTTGAGCACAGGGTCTGCTTGAAACATGTTGGCATTACAGACTCAGGGAGAGGTTGAAAATGTCAGTGAAGACAGTTCACATGCTCAGAGTACACGTCCTGGTAATCAGTCTGGCCCTGCGGCCTTGTGAATGTTGACACGTTTAAAAGGTGTTACTCACATTGGCTGCGGAGAGCGTGATGACACAGTTATCCGGAGCAGCTGATGCTCTCATGCATGTTTCAGTGTTAGTTGCCTCGAAGCGAGCATAGAAGTTTTTCAGCTCGTTTGGTAGGCTTGTGTCACTGGGCAGCTCTCGGCTGTGCTTCCTTTTGTAAGTCTTAATGGTTTGCAAGCCCTGCCACATCCAATGAGCATCGGAGCCGGTGTAGTACGATTCATTCTTAGTCTTTTATTGACCCTTTGCCTGTTTGATGGTTTGTCGGTGTGCATAGCAGGATTTCTTATAAGCTTCCGGGTTAGAGTCACGCTCCTTGAAAGTGGCAGCTCTACCCTTTAGCTCAGTGTTAATGTTGCCTGTACTCCATGGGGCTTCTGGTTGGGGTCTGTATGTTGTAGGTTATATACGGTCACCAATGGTTTGTTTTATTTATTTTTTACAATTTGTTTTTCCATGGTACATAATCAAACATATTTCAATATCTGTCAATAGATATCGCTTTCCTACCCCTTCCTCCATGTTTGGTGAATTGACCGACCAGACCCTCAAGACTGCCATGGGCAAGTCTTTTGATACCGGGAAGGGTGGGGGAACAACCAGAATTTTCTCCTGTGTGTTTGCTTGTTTATACCTTTCTCTCTCCTACCCTGTTCCCTATAACTCTGCTCTTGTTCTCCAGGAGCAAAGTGTTCCGCCCAAAACCCCAGACGTGGATCCACCTGATGTCCTCCATTACAAACCACCCTCCAACTTTTCATTACATCATCTACAGCTACTGTTGTTGTCATTATCTGCTAAGAAAGTTATTGCTCTACCATACTGGGCACATAATATGTGAGATAAACAGACGAACTAAACAATAGCACTACAAACACCGAACAAAGAGAGCAGCAGTGCCTGGACTTTGCAGTCTCACTCTTCAAGTCCCCCTTCGGAGGCTGGCTGCCTGTTGAGAACAAGTGACAGGTATAATTCAACACACCATAATTCAGAATTTTAGTCACTGATTGCAATGTGATTGTACAACAAATCTGTGAAAATAAAAGAATGAAAACTGTACCAAATACTATCAAAGTTAATGTATTAAAATATTAAATATTGCCAGGTTGGTGTTCACAGCTGTTTCACAAGGTTTTCATGATTGTAAGTTGTATGGTATTATTGTAAGTTGTATTGTTCCACATAATTCATTGTTGTATCCTAGGATCTACAATAGACACAGTTGAAGTCAAATGTTTACATACATCTTAGCCAAATACATTTAATGGCTTAAGGACAATAAAGTCAAGGTTTTGGAGTTAACATCACAAAACCCTGACCTCAATCCTATAGAAAATTTGTGGGCAGAACTGAAAAAGCGTGTGCGAGCAAGGAGGCCTAAAAACCTGACTCAGTTAGACCAGCTCTGTCAGGAGGAATGGGCCAAAATTCACCCTACTTATTGTGGGAAGTTTGTGGAAGGCTACCAGAAAAGTTTGACCCAAGTTAAACAATTTAAAGGAAATGCTACCAAATACTAATTGAGTGTATGTAAAGTCTGACCCCGTGGGAATGTGACGAAAGAAATAAAAGCTGAAATATATAATTCTCTACTATTATTCTGACATTTCACATTCTTAAAATAATGTAGTGATCCAAATTTACCTAAAACAGGGAATCTTTACTTGGATTAAATGTCAGGAATTGTGAAAATTCGAGTTCGAGATCTCAATACTGTACTTTTTACTTAGAAAAAATTCTGGAAATTTGATGGAAATGAAACAAAAAGGCAGCTAAAACATGGCATTTATGCTACTTACTTTATACGGAAATATTTTAAATTCAAGTTCAGCTAATCCAAAATGAAAAAAATTAAGTATAAAAAAGGTGAAGACCGAAGTGGAATGCCTAGGAAATGGAAGCTTGGCGTTCCTCTGTTTAAGAGAACCTGTAGAATGACAGTTTTTGGCTAAGGTGTGTAACTTCCGACTTCAACTATATATGAGCTATGCTATAAATAATCAAAATAGAGGATTACTGAAATTATATTTTTTCAGTGTAGATAAGGGTTCTGCAGGTGAAAATTAAAACATGACAGCTAAACAAGCCAATGTATGAATCAAATGTATTTGCAAATAATTGGAGTGGAAATTAGCTGCCTTGTGTTGTGAGGTAAGTAACTTTAATGGTGTCAAGCAGATTACACGTTTTCTTTGCCATTTCCGAAATGTACAGTGGCTTGCGAAAGTATTCACCCCCCTTAGCATTTTTCCTATTTTGTTGCATTACAACCTGGAATTAAAATAGATTTATTTGGGGTTTGTATCATTTGATTTACACAACATGCCTGCCACTTTGAAGATGCAAAATATGTTTTATTGTGAAACAAACAATAAATAAGACAACAACAAAAAAACACGAGCTTGCATAACTATTCACCCCCCAGAGTCTATACTTTGTAGAGCCACGTTTTGCAGCAATTACAGCTGCAAGTCTCTTGGGGTATGTCTCTATAAGCTTGACACATCTAGCCACTGCGATTTTTGCCCATTGTTCAAAGCAAAACTTGCTCCAGCTCCTTCAAGTTTAATGGGTTCCCCTGGTGTACAGCAATATTTAAGTCATACCAGAGATTCTCAATTGGATTGAGGTCTGGGCTTTGACCAGTGTAACAGTATAGCTTCCATCACCCTCCTCGCCACAACCTGGGCTCGAACCAGGAACACATCGACAACAGCCACACTCCACGCATCATTACCCATCGCAAAAGCTGCGGCCCTTGCAGCGCAAGGGGAATAACTACTCCAAATCTAAAAGCGAGTGACGTTTGAAACACACAGCTAACTAGCTAGCCATTTCACATTTGTTTCACCAGCCGATAGGCTGATAAGGCTTGAAGTCATAAACAGCGCTGTGCTTGTGAAGAGCTGCTGGCAAAACGCACTAAAGTGCTGTTTGAATGAATGATTACGGGCCTGCTGCTGCTCAGTCAGACTGCTCTATCAAATCAGACTTAATTATAACATAATAACACACAGAAATACGAGCCTTGAGTCATTAATATGATCAAATCCGGAAACTATAATCTAGAAAACAAAACGTTTATTATTTCAGTGAAATACGGAACTCTTCCGTATTTTATCTAACGGGTGGCATTCCTAAGTCTAAATATTATTGTTATACATTGCACAACCTTCAATGTATGTCATAATTACGTAAAATTCTGTCAAATTAGTTTGCGAAATTAGTTCGCAAAATGAGCCAGGCAGCCCAAACTTACTCTGCTTGCAATGAGCATGAAAAATTACAATTTCACCTGGTTAATATTGCCTGCTAAATTGGATTAATAGTTAAAACTAGTGATTATGATTGATTGTTTTTTATAAGTACATTGGCTTCTACTGCATTCGCGTAACAGGCAGGCTATTTAGAGAGGTGGATTTTTAAAAGTAGAAGTTCAAATAGTTTGGGTCCAGACCTAACCTCTGCAGGCTATCTTTGCAGCAGATTGCAACACCGCCCCCTTTGGCAGTTCTATCTGGTCTGAAAATGTAAGAGTTTGGGATGAAAATGTCATAATTTTTGGTGGTCTTCCTAAACCAGGATTCAGACACAGCTAGAACATCCGGGTTTGGCAGAGTTTGCTAAAGCAGTGAATAAAACAAACTTAGGCTTCTAATGGTAACATGCATGAAACCAAGGCTATTACGGTTACAGATGTCATCAAAAGAGAGCGCCTGGGGAATAGGAGTGGAGCTAGGCACTGCAGGGCCTAGATTCACCTCTACATCACCAGAGGAAAACTAATAGGTTGGATAAGGTATAGGGAACTGGACTAGAGGCTCTACAGTGAAATAAGCCAATAAACAGCAATGGACAAGGCATATTGACTTTAAGGAGAGGCATGCTTAGTCGAGTGATCAAAAGATCCCAGTGAGTAGTGAGGTTGGTTGGGGTCACGGCGATTCAGACAGCTAGCCGGGCCATCGGTAGCAAGCTAGCATAGGATGGAGGTCTGTTTTTAGCCACCTTGTGCGTTTCCGTCGGTAGGATTAGTGGGGTTCCGTGTGGTGGAGGGGATCGATCCAATTCGCCAGAGGTAGCCTGACTGCCATTAGGTACCGAAATGAGATCCTCAGACCCATTGTGAGACCATATGCTGGTGCGGTTGGCCCTGGGTTCCTCCTAATGCAAGACAATGCTAGACCTCATGTGGCTGGAGTGTGTCAGCAGTTCCTGCAAGAGGAAGGCATTGATGCTATGGACTGGCCCGCCCGTTCCCCAAGACCTGAATCCAATTGAGCACATCTGGGACATCATGTCTCGCTCCATCCACCAACGCCACGTTGCACCACAGACTGTCCAGGAGTTGGCGGATGCTTTAGTCCAGGTCTGGGAGGAGATCCCTCAAGAGACCATCCGCCACCTCATCAGGAGCATGCCCAGGCATTGTAGTAAGGTCATGCAGGCACGTGGAGGCCACACATACTACTGAGCCTTATTTTGACTTGTTTTAAGGACATTACATCAAAGTTGGATCAGCCTGTAGTGTGGTTTTCCACTTTAATTTTGAGGGTGACTCCAAATACAGACCTCAATGGTTTGATAAATTTGATAATTGATAATTGATAATCCATTGATAATTTGTGTGTGATTTTGTTGTCAGCACATTCAACTATGTAAAGAAAAAAGTATTGAATAAGAATATTTCATTATTGGTGAAATATTTGTGTTATTTTAGTGTTCCCTTTATTTTTTTGAGCAGTATATATATATATATACACATACGGGACACGACAAAAGACGTCTGACTGACACTGTTGTGTCATCAGAAAACTTAATGGTGTTGGAATTGTACCTGGCTGTGCAGTCTTGAGTGAACAGGAAGTACAGGAGGGGACTGAGCGCACACACTCCTAAGGGGCCCCTGTGTTGAGGATCAGCGTGGCGGATGTGTTGCCACCTGGGGGTGGCCCGTCAGAAAGTATAGAATCCAGTTGCAGAGGGAGGTGTTTGGTCCCAGGGTCCTTAGCTTAGTGATGAGCCTTGAGGGCACTATGGTGTTGAACACTGAGCTGTAGTCAATGAACAGCATTTTTCACATAGGTGCTCATTTTGTCCAGATGGAAAAGTGCAATAGAGATTGCATCATCTGTGGATCTGTTGGTGCGGTATGCAAATTGGAGTGGGTCTACTAGGGTTTCTGGGATAATGGTGTTGATGTGAGCCTTGACCAGCCTTTAAAAGCACTTCATGACTACAGACATTAGTGCTACGGATCAGTAGTCATTTAGGCAGGTTACTTTAGTGTTCTTGAGCACAGGGTCTGCTTGAAACATGTTGGCATTACAGACTCAGGGAGAGGTTGAAAATGTCAGTGAAGACAGTTCACATGCTCAGAGTACACGTCCTGGTAATCAGTCTGGCCCTGCGGCCTTGTGAATGTTGACACGTTTAAAAGGTGTTACTCACATTGGCTGCGGAGAGCGTGATGACACAGTTATCCGGAGCAGCTGATGCTCTCATGCATGTTTCAGTGTTAGTTGCCTCGAAGCGAGCATAGAAGTTTTTCAGCTCGTTTGGTAGGCTTGTGTCACTGGGCAGCTCTCGGCTGTGCTTCCTTTTGTAAGTCTTAATGGTTTGCAAGCCCTGCCACATCCAATGAGCATCGGAGCCGGTGTAGTACGATTCATTCTTAGTCTTTTATTGACCCTTTGCCTGTTTGATGGTTTGTCGGTGTGCATAGCAGGATTTCTTATAAGCTTCCGGGTTAGAGTCACGCTCCTTGAAAGTGGCAGCTCTACCCTTTAGCTCAGTGTTAATGTTGCCTGTACTCCATGGGGCTTCTGGTTGGGGTCTGTATGTTGTAGGTTATATACGGTCACCAATGGTTTGTTTTATTTATTTTTTACAATTTGTTTTTCCATGGTACATAATCAAACATATTTCAATATCTGTCAATAGATATCGCTTTCCTACCCCTTCCTCCATGTTTGGTGAATTGACCGACCAGACCCTCAAGACTGCCATGGGCAAGTCTTTTGATACCGGGAAGGGTGGGGGAACAACCAGAATTTTCTCCTGTGTGTTTGCTTGTTTATACCTTTCTCTCTCCTACCCTGTTCCCTATAACTCTGCTCTTGTTCTCCAGGAGCAAAGTGTTCCGCCCAAAACCCCAGACGTGGATCCACCTGATGTCCTCCATTACAAACCACCCTCCAACTTTTCATTACATCATCTACAGCTACTGTTGTTGTCATTATCTGCTAAGAAAGTTATTGCTCTACCATACTGGGCACATAATATGTGAGATAAACAGACGAACTAAACAATAGCACTACAAACACCGAACAAAGAGAGCAGCAGTGCCTGGACTTTGCAGTCTCACTCTTCAAGTCCCCCTTCGGAGGCTGGCTGCCTGTTGAGAACAAGTGACAGGTATAATTCAACACACCATAATTCAGAATTTTAGTCACTGATTGCAATGTGATTGTACAACAAATCTGTGAAAATAAAAGAATGAAAACTGTACCAAATACTATCAAAGTTAATGTATTAAAATATTAAATATTGCCAGGTTGGTGTTCACAGCTGTTTCACAAGGTTTTCATGATTGTAAGTTGTATGGTATTATTGTAAGTTGTATTGTTCCACATAATTCATTGTTGTATCCTAGGATCTACAATAGACACAGTTGAAGTCAAATGTTTACATACATCTTAGCCAAATACATTTAATGGCTTAAGGACAATAAAGTCAAGGTTTTGGAGTTAACATCACAAAACCCTGACCTCAATCCTATAGAAAATTTGTGGGCAGAACTGAAAAAGCGTGTGCGAGCAAGGAGGCCTAAAAACCTGACTCAGTTAGACCAGCTCTGTCAGGAGGAATGGGCCAAAATTCACCCTACTTATTGTGGGAAGTTTGTGGAAGGCTACCAGAAAAGTTTGACCCAAGTTAAACAATTTAAAGGAAATGCTACCAAATACTAATTGAGTGTATGTAAAGTCTGACCCCGTGGGAATGTGACGAAAGAAATAAAAGCTGAAATATATAATTCTCTACTATTATTCTGACATTTCACATTCTTAAAATAATGTAGTGATCCAAATTTACCTAAAACAGGGAATCTTTACTTGGATTAAATGTCAGGAATTGTGAAAATTCGAGTTCGAGATCTCAATACTGTACTTTTTACTTAGAAAAAATTCTGGAAATTTGATGGAAATGAAACAAAAAGGCAGCTAAAACATGGCATTTATGCTACTTACTTTATACGGAAATATTTTAAATTCAAGTTCAGCTAATCCAAAATGAAAAAAATTAAGTATAAAAAAGGTGAAGACCGAAGTGGAATGCCTAGGAAATGGAAGCTTGGCGTTCCTCTGTTTAAGAGAACCTGTAGAATGACAGTTTTTGGCTAAGGTGTGTAACTTCCGACTTCAACTATATATGAGCTATGCTATAAATAATCAAAATAGAGGATTACTGAAATTATATTTTTTCAGTGTAGATAAGGGTTCTGCAGGTGAAAATTAAAACATGACAGCTAAACAAGCCAATGTATGAATCAAATGTATTTGCAAATAATTGGAGTGGAAATTAGCTGCCTTGTGTTGTGAGGTAAGTAACTTTAATGGTGTCAAGCAGATTACACGTTTTCTTTGCCATTTCCGAAATGTACAGTGGCTTGCGAAAGTATTCACCCCCCTTAGCATTTTTCCTATTTTGTTGCATTACAACCTGGAATTAAAATAGATTTATTTGGGGTTTGTATCATTTGATTTACACAACATGCCTGCCACTTTGAAGATGCAAAATATGTTTTATTGTGAAACAAACAATAAATAAGACAACAACAAAAAAACACGAGCTTGCATAACTATTCACCCCCCAGAGTCTATACTTTGTAGAGCCACGTTTTGCAGCAATTACAGCTGCAAGTCTCTTGGGGTATGTCTCTATAAGCTTGACACATCTAGCCACTGCGATTTTTGCCCATTGTTCAAAGCAAAACTTGCTCCAGCTCCTTCAAGTTTAATGGGTTCCCCTGGTGTACAGCAATATTTAAGTCATACCAGAGATTCTCAATTGGATTGAGGTCTGGGCTTTGACCAGTGTAACAGTATAGCTTCCATCACCCTCCTCGCCACAACCTGGGCTCGAACCAGGAACACATCGACAACAGCCACACTCCACGCATCATTACCCATCGCAAAAGCTGCGGCCCTTGCAGCGCAAGGGGAATAACTACTCCAAATCTAAAAGCGAGTGACGTTTGAAACACACAGCTAACTAGCTAGCCATTTCACATTTGTTTCACCAGCCGATAGGCTGATAAGGCTTGAAGTCATAAACAGCGCTGTGCTTGTGAAGAGCTGCTGGCAAAACGCACTAAAGTGCTGTTTGAATGAATGATTACGGGCCTGCTGCTGCTCAGTCAGACTGCTCTATCAAATCAGACTTAATTATAACATAATAACACACAGAAATACGAGCCTTGAGTCATTAATATGATCAAATCCGGAAACTATAATCTAGAAAACAAAACGTTTATTATTTCAGTGAAATACGGAACTCTTCCGTATTTTATCTAACGGGTGGCATTCCTAAGTCTAAATATTATTGTTATACATTGCACAACCTTCAATGTATGTCATAATTACGTAAAATTCTGTCAAATTAGTTTGCGAAATTAGTTCGCAAAATGAGCCAGGCAGCCCAAACTTACTCTGCTTGCAATGAGCATGAAAAATTACAATTTCACCTGGTTAATATTGCCTGCTAAATTGGATTAATAGTTAAAACTAGTGATTATGATTGATTGTTTTTTATAAGTACATTGGCTTCTACTGCATTCGCGTAACAGGCAGGCTATTTAGAGAGGTGGATTTTTAAAAGTAGAAGTTCAAATAGTTTGGGTCCAGACCTAACCTCTGCAGGCTATCTTTGCAGCAGATTGCAACACCGCCCCCTTTGGCAGTTCTATCTGGTCTGAAAATGTAAGAGTTTGGGATGAAAATGTCATAATTTTTGGTGGTCTTCCTAAACCAGGATTCAGACACAGCTAGAACATCCGGGTTTGGCAGAGTTTGCTAAAGCAGTGAATAAAACAAACTTAGGCTTCTAATGGTAACATGCATGAAACCAAGGCTATTACGGTTACAGATGTCATCAAAAGAGAGCGCCTGGGGAATAGGAGTGGAGCTAGGCACTGCAGGGCCTAGATTCACCTCTACATCACCAGAGGAAAACTAATAGGTTGGATAAGGTATAGGGAACTGGACTAGAGGCTCTACAGTGAAATAAGCCAATAAACAGCAATGGACAAGGCATATTGACTTTAAGGAGAGGCATGCTTAGTCGAGTGATCAAAAGATCCCAGTGAGTAGTGAGGTTGGTTGGGGTCACGGCGATTCAGACAGCTAGCCGGGCCATCGGTAGCAAGCTAGCATAGGATGGAGGTCTGTTTTTAGCCACCTTGTGCGTTTCCGTCGGTAGGATTAGTGGGGTTCCGTGTGGTGGAGGGGATCGATCCAATTCGCCAGAGGTAGCCTGACTGCCATTAGGTACCGAAATGAGATCCTCAGACCCATTGTGAGACCATATGCTGGTGCGGTTGGCCCTGGGTTCCTCCTAATGCAAGACAATGCTAGACCTCATGTGGCTGGAGTGTGTCAGCAGTTCCTGCAAGAGGAAGGCATTGATGCTATGGACTGGCCCGCCCGTTCCCCAAGACCTGAATCCAATTGAGCACATCTGGGACATCATGTCTCGCTCCATCCACCAACGCCACGTTGCACCACAGACTGTCCAGGAGTTGGCGGATGCTTTAGTCCAGGTCTGGGAGGAGATCCCTCAAGAGACCATCCGCCACCTCATCAGGAGCATGCCCAGGCATTGTAGTAAGGTCATGCAGGCACGTGGAGGCCACACATACTACTGAGCCTTATTTTGACTTGTTTTAAGGACATTACATCAAAGTTGGATCAGCCTGTAGTGTGGTTTTCCACTTTAATTTTGAGGGTGACTCCAAATACAGACCTCAATGGTTTGATAAATTTGATAATTGATAATTGATAATCCATTGATAATTTGTGTGTGATTTTGTTGTCAGCACATTCAACTATGTAAAGAAAAAAGTATTGAATAAGAATATTTCATTATTGGTGAAATATTTGTGTTATTTTAGTGTTCCCTTTATTTTTTTGAGCAGTATATATATATATATACACATACGGGACACGACAAAAGACGTCTGACTGACACTGTTGTGTCATCAGAAAACTTAATGGTGTTGGAATTGTACCTGGCTGTGCAGTCTTGAGTGAACAGGAAGTACAGGAGGGGACTGAGCGCACACACTCCTAAGGGGCCCCTGTGTTGAGGATCAGCGTGGCGGATGTGTTGCCACCTGGGGTGGCCCGTCAGAAAGTATAGAATCCAGTTGCAGAGGGAGGTGTTTGGTCCCAGGGTCCTTAGCTTAGTGATGAGCCTTGAGGGCACTATGGTGTTGAACACTGAGCTGTAGTCAATGAACAGCATTTTTCACATAGGTGCTCATTTTGTCCAGATGGAAAAGTGCAATAGAGATTGCATCATCTGTGGATCTGTTGGTGCGGTATGCAAATTGGAGTGGGTCTACTAGGGTTTCTGGGATAATGGTGTTGATGTGAGCCTTGACCAGCCTTTAAAAGCACTTCATGACTACAGACATTAGTGCTACGGATCAGTAGTCATTTAGGCAGGTTACTTTAGTGTTCTTGAGCACAGGGTCTGCTTGAAACATGTTGGCATTACAGACTCAGGGAGAGGTTGAAAATGTCAGTGAAGACAGTTCACATGCTCAGAGTACACGTCCTGGTAATCAGTCTGGCCCTGCGGCCTTGTGAATGTTGACACGTTTAAAAGGTGTTACTCACATTGGCTGCGGAGAGCGTGATGACACAGTTATCCGGAGCAGCTGATGCTCTCATGCATGTTTCAGTGTTAGTTGCCTCGAAGCGAGCATAGAAGTTTTTCAGCTCGTTTGGTAGGCTTGTGTCACTGGGCAGCTCTCGGCTGTGCTTCCTTTTGTAAGTCTTAATGGTTTGCAAGCCCTGCCACATCCAATGAGCATCGGAGCCGGTGTAGTACGATTCATTCTTAGTCTTTTATTGACCCTTTGCCTGTTTGATGGTTTGTCGGTGTGCATAGCAGGATTTCTTATAAGCTTCCGGGTTAGAGTCACGCTCCTTGAAAGTGGCAGCTCTACCCTTTAGCTCAGTGTTAATGTTGCCTGTACTCCATGGGGCTTCTGGTTGGGGTCTGTATGTTGTAGGTTATATACGGTCACCAATGGTTTGTTTTATTTATTTTTTACAATTTGTTTTTCCATGGTACATAATCAAACATATTTCAATATCTGTCAATAGATATCGCTTTCCTACCCCTTCCTCCATGTTTGGTGAATTGACCGACCAGACCCTCAAGACTGCCATGGGCAAGTCTTTTGATACCGGGAAGGGTGGGGGAACAACCAGAATTTTCTCCTGTGTGTTTGCTTGTTTATACCTTTCTCTCTCCTACCCTGTTCCCTATAACTCTGCTCTTGTTCTCCAGGAGCAAAGTGTTCCGCCCAAAACCCCAGACGTGGATCCACCTGATGTCCTCCATTACAAACCACCCTCCAACTTTTCATTACATCATCTACAGCTACTGTTGTTGTCATTATCTGCTAAGAAAGTTATTGCTCTACCATACTGGGCACATAATATGTGAGATAAACAGACGAACTAAACAATAGCACTACAAACACCGAACAAAGAGAGCAGCAGTGCCTGGACTTTGCAGTCTCACTCTTCAAGTCCCCTTCGGAGAGGCTGGCTGCCTGTTGAGAACAAGTGACAGGTATAATTCAACACACCATAATTCAGAATTTTAGTCACTGATTGCAATGTGATTGTACAACAAATCTGTGAAAATAAAAGAATGAAAACTGTACCAAATACTATCAAAGTTAATGTATTAAAATATTAAATATTGCCAGGTTGGTGTTCACAGCTGTTTCACAAGGTTTTCATGATTGTAAGTTGTATGGTATTATTGTAAGTTGTATTGTTCCACATAATTCATTGTTGTATCCTAGGATCTACAATAGACACAGTTGAAGTCAAATGTTTACATACATCTTAGCCAAATACATTTAATGGCTTAAGGACAATAAAGTCAAGGTTTTGGAGTTAACATCACAAAACCCTGACCTCAATCCTATAGAAAATTTGTGGGCAGAACTGAAAAAGCGTGTGCGAGCAAGGAGGCCTAAAAACCTGACTCAGTTAGACCAGCTCTGTCAGGAGGAATGGGCCAAAATTCACCCTACTTATTGTGGGAAGTTTGTGGAAGGCTACCAGAAAAGTTTGACCCAAGTTAAACAATTTAAAGGAAATGCTACCAAATACTAATTGAGTGTATGTAAAGTCTGACCCCGTGGGAATGTGACGAAAGAAATAAAAGCTGAAATATATAATTCTCTACTATTATTCTGACATTTCACATTCTTAAAATAATGTAGTGATCCAAATTTACCTAAAACAGGGAATCTTTACTTGGATTAAATGTCAGGAATTGTGAAAATTCGAGTTCGAGATCTCAATACTGTACTTTTTACTTAGAAAAAATTCTGGAAATTTGATGGAAATGAAACAAAAAGGCAGCTAAAACATGGCATTTATGCTACTTACTTTATACGGAAATATTTTAAATTCAAGTTCAGCTAATCCAAAATGAAAAAAATTAAGTATAAAAAAGGTGAAGACCGAAGTGGAATGCCTAGGAAATGGAAGCTTGGCGTTCCTCTGTTTAAGAGAACCTGTAGAATGACAGTTTTTGGCTAAGGTGTGTAACTTCCGACTTCAACTATATATGAGCTATGCTATAAATAATCAAAATAGAGGATTACTGAAATTATATTTTTTCAGTGTAGATAAGGGTTCTGCAGGTGAAAATTAAAACATGACAGCTAAACAAGCCAATGTATGAATCAAATGTATTTGCAAATAATTGGAGTGGAAATTAGCTGCCTTGTGTTGTGAGGTAAGTAACTTTAATGGTGTCAAGCAGATTACACGTTTTCTTTGCCATTTCCGAAATGTACAGTGGCTTGCGAAAGTATTCACCCCCCTTAGCATTTTTCCTATTTTGTTGCATTACAACCTGGAATTAAAATAGATTTATTTGGGGTTTGTATCATTTGATTTACACAACATGCCTGCCACTTTGAAGATGCAAAATATGTTTTATTGTGAAACAAACAATAAATAAGACAACAACAAAAAAACACGAGCTTGCATAACTATTCACCCCCCAGAGTCTATACTTTGTAGAGCCACGTTTTGCAGCAATTACAGCTGCAAGTCTCTTGGGGTATGTCTCTATAAGCTTGACACATCTAGCCACTGCGATTTTTGCCCATTGTTCAAAGCAAAACTGCTCCAGCTCCTTCAAGTTTAATGGGTTCCCCTGGTGTACAGCAATATTTAAGTCATACCAGAGATTCTCAATTGGATTGAGGTCTGGGCTTTGACCAGTGTAACAGTATAGCTTCCATCACCCTCCTCGCCACAACCTGGGCTCGAACCAGGAACACATCGACAACAGCCACACTCCACGCATCATTACCCATCGCAAAAGCTGCGGCCCTTGCAGCGCAAGGGGAATAACTACTCCAAATCTAAAAGCGAGTGACGTTTGAAACACACAGCTAACTAGCTAGCCATTTCACATTTGTTTCACCAGCCGATAGGCTGATAAGGCTTGAAGTCATAAACAGCGCTGTGCTTGTGAAGAGCTGCTGGCAAAACGCACTAAAGTGCTGTTTGAATGAATGATTACGGGCCTGCTGCTGCTCAGTCAGACTGCTCTATCAAATCAGACTTAATTATAACATAATAACACACAGAAATACGAGCCTTGAGTCATTAATATGATCAAATCCGGAAACTATAATCTAGAAAACAAAACGTTTATTATTTCAGTGAAATACGGAACTCTTCCGTATTTTATCTAACGGGTGGCATTCCTAAGTCTAAATATTATTGTTATACATTGCACAACCTTCAATGTATGTCATAATTACGTAAAATTCTGTCAAATTAGTTTGCGAAATTAGTTCGCAAAATGAGCCAGGCAGCCCAAACTTACTCTGCTTGCAATGAGCATGAAAAATTACAATTTCACCTGGTTAATATTGCCTGCTAAATTGGATTAATAGTTAAAACTAGTGATTATGATTGATTGTTTTTTATAAGTACATTGGCTTCTACTGCATTCGCGTAACAGGCAGGCTATTTAGAGAGGTGGATTTTTAAAAGTAGAAGTTCAAATAGTTTGGGTCCAGACCTAACCTCTGCAGGCTATCTTTGCAGCAGATTGCAACACCGCCCCCTTTGGCAGTTCTATCTGGTCTGAAAATGTAAGAGTTTGGGATGAAAATGTCATAATTTTTGGTGGTCTTCCTAAACCAGGATTCAGACACAGCTAGAACATCCGGGTTTGGCAGAGTTTGCTAAAGCAGTGAATAAAACAAACTTAGGCTTCTAATGGTAACATGCATGAAACCAAGGCTATTACGGTTACAGATGTCATCAAAAGAGAGCGCCTGGGGAATAGGAGTGGAGCTAGGCACTGCAGGGCCTAGATTCACCTCTACATCACCAGAGGAAAACTAATAGGTTGGATAAGGTATAGGGAACTGGACTAGAGGCTCTACAGTGAAATAAGCCAATAAACAGCAATGGACAAGGCATATTGACTTTAAGGAGAGGCATGCTTAGTCGAGTGATCAAAAGATCCCAGTGAGTAGTGAGGTTGGTTGGGGTCACGGCGATTCAGACAGCTAGCCGGGCCATCGGTAGCAAGCTAGCATAGGATGGAGGTCTGTTTTTAGCCACCTTGTGCGTTTCCGTCGGTAGGATTAGTGGGGTTCCGTGTGGTGGAGGGGATCGATCCAATTCGCCAGAGGTAGCCTGACTGCCATTAGGTACCGAAATGAGATCCTCAGACCCATTGTGAGACCATATGCTGGTGCGGTTGGCCCTGGGTTCCTCCTAATGCAAGACAATGCTAGACCTCATGTGGCTGGAGTGTGTCAGCAGTTCCTGCAAGAGGAAGGCATTGATGCTATGGACTGGCCCGCCCGTTCCCCAAGACCTGAATCCAATTGAGCACATCTGGGACATCATGTCTCGCTCCATCCACCAACGCCACGTTGCACCACAGACTGTCCAGGAGTTGGCGGATGCTTTAGTCCAGGTCTGGGAGGAGATCCCTCAAGAGACCATCCGCCACCTCATCAGGAGCATGCCCAGGCATTGTAGTAAGGTCATGCAGGCACGTGGAGGCCACACATACTACTGAGCCTTATTTTGACTTGTTTTAAGGACATTACATCAAAGTTGGATCAGCCTGTAGTGTGGTTTTCCACTTTAATTTTGAGGGTGACTCCAAATACAGACCTCAATGGTTTGATAAATTTGATAATTGATAATTGATAATCCATTGATAATTTGTGTGTGATTTTGTTGTCAGCACATTCAACTATGTAAAGAAAAAAGTATTGAATAAGAATATTTCATTATTGGTGAAATATTTGTGTTATTTTAGTGTTCCCTTTATTTTTTTGAGCAGTATATATATATATATACACATACGGGACACGACAAAAGACGTCTGACTGACACTGTTGTGTCATCAGAAAACTTAATGGTGTTGGAATTGTACCTGGCTGTGCAGTCTTGAGTGAACAGGAAGTACAGGAGGGGACTGAGCGCACACACTCCTAAGGGGCCCCTGTGTTGAGGATCAGCGTGGCGGATGTGTTGCCACCTGGGGGTGGCCCGTCAGAAAGTATAGAATCCAGTTGCAGAGGGAGGTGTTTGGTCCCAGGGTCCTTAGCTTAGTGATGAGCCTTGAGGGCACTATGGTGTTGAACACTGAGCTGTAGTCAATGAACAGCATTTTTCACATAGGTGCTCATTTTGTCCAGATGGAAAAGTGCAATAGAGATTGCATCATCTGTGGATCTGTTGGTGCGGTATGCAAATTGGAGTGGGTCTACTAGGGTTTCTGGGATAATGGTGTTGATGTGAGCCTTGACCAGCATTTCAAAGCACTTCATGACTACAGACATTAGTGCTACGGATCAGTAGTCATTTAGGCAGGTTACTTTAGTGTTCTTGAGCACAGGGTCTGCTTGAAACATGTTGGCATTACAGACTCAGGGAGAGGTTGAAAATGTCAGTGAAGACAGTTCACATGCTCAGAGTACACGTCCTGGTAATCAGTCTGGCCCTGCGGCCTTGTGAATGTTGACACGTTTAAAAGGTGTTACTCACATTGGCTGCGGAGAGCGTGATGACACAGTTATCCGGAGCAGCTGATGCTCTCATGCATGTTTCAGTGTTAGTTGCCTCGAAGCGAGCATAGAAGTTTTTCAGCTCGTTTGGTAGGCTTGTGTCACTGGGCAGCTCTCGGCTGTGCTTCCTTTTGTAAGTCTTAATGGTTTGCAAGCCCTGCCACATCCAATGAGCATCGGAGCCGGTGTAGTACGATTCATTCTTAGTCTTTTATTGACCCTTTGCCTGTTTGATGGTTTGTCGGTGTGCATAGCAGGATTTCTTATAAGCTTCCGGGTTAGAGTCACGCTCCTTGAAAGTGGCAGCTCTACCCTTTAGCTCAGTGTTAATGTTGCCTGTACTCCATGGGGCTTCTGGTTGGGGTCTGTATGTTGTAGGTTATATACGGTCACCAATGGTTTGTTTTATTTATTTTTTACAATTTGTTTTTCCATGGTACATAATCAAACATATTTCAATATCTGTCAATAGATATCGCTTTCCTACCCCTTCCTCCATGTTTGGTGAATTGACCGACCAGACCCTCAAGACTGCCATGGGCAAGTCTTTTGATACCGGGAAGGGTGGGGGAACAACCAGAATTTTCTCCTGTGTGTTTGCTTGTTTATACCTTTCTCTCTCCTACCCTGTTCCCTATAACTCTGCTCTTGTTCTCCAGGAGCAAAGTGTTCCGCCCAAAACCCAGACGTGGATCCACCTGATGTCCTCCATTACAAACCACCCTCCAACTTTTCATTACATCATCTACAGCTACTGTTGTTGTCATTATCTGCTAAGAAAGTTATTGCTCTACCATACTGGGCACATAATATGTGAGATAAACAGACGAACTAAACAATAGCACTACAAACACCGAACAAAGAGAGCAGCAGTGCCTGGACTTTGCAGTCTCACTCTTCAAGTCCTCCTTCGGAGGCTGGCTGCCTGTTGAGAACAAGTGACAGGTATAATTCAACACACCATAATTCAGAATTTTAGTCACTGATTGCAATGTGATTGTACAACAAATCTGTGAAAATAAAAGAATGAAAACTGTACCAAATACTATCAAAGTTAATGTATTAAAATATTAAATATTGCCAGGTTGGTGTTCACAGCTGTTTCACAAGGTTTTCATGATTGTAAGTTGTATGGTATTATTGTAAGTTGTATTGTTCCACATAATTCATTGTTGTATCCTAGGATCTACAATAGACACAGTTGAAGTCAAATGTTTACATACATCTTAGCCAAATACATTTAATGGCTTAAGGACAATAAAGTCAAGGTTTTGGAGTTAACATCACAAAACCCTGACCTCAATCCTATAGAAAATTTGTGGGCAGAACTGAAAAAGCGTGTGCGAGCAAGGAGGCCTAAAAACCTGACTCAGTTAGACCAGCTCTGTCAGGAGGAATGGGCCAAAATTCACCCTACTTATTGTGGGAAGTTTGTGGAAGGCTACCAGAAAAGTTTGACCCAAGTTAAACAATTTAAAGGAAATGCTACCAAATACTAATTGAGTGTATGTAAAGTCTGACCCCGTGGGAATGTGACGAAAGAAATAAAAGCTGAAATATATAATTCTCTACTATTATTCTGACATTTCACATTCTTAAAATAATGTAGTGATCCAAACTTACCTAAAACAGGGAATCTTTACTTGGATTAAATGTCAGGAATTGTGAAAATTCGAGTTCGAGATCTCAATACTGTACTTTTTACTTAGAAAAAATTCTGGAAATTTGATGGAAATGAAACAAAAAGGCAGCTAAAACATGGCATTTATGCTACTTACTTTATACGGAAATATTTTAAATTCAAGTTCAGCTAATCCAAAATGAAAAAAATTAAGTATAAAAAAGGTGAAGACCGAAGTGGAATGCCTAGGAAATGGAAGCTTGGCGTTCCTCTGTTTAAGAGAACCTGTAGAATGACAGTTTTTGGCTAAGGTGTGTAACTTCCGACTTCAACTATATATGGAGCTATGCTATAAATAATCAAAATAGAGGATTACTGAAATTATATTTTTTCAGTGTAGATAAGGGTTCTGCAGGTGAAAATTAAAACATGACAGCTAAACAAGCCAATGTATGAATCAAATGTATTTGCAAATAATTGGAGTGGAAATTAGCTGCCTTGTGTTGTGAGGTAAGTAACTTTAATGGTGTCAAGCAGATTACACGTTTTCTTTGCCATTTCCGAAATGTACAGTGGCTTGCGAAAGTATTCACCCCCCCTTAGCATTTTTCCTATTTTGTTGCATTACAACCTGGAATTAAAATAGATTTATTTGGGGTTTGTATCATTTGATTTACACAACATGCCTGCCACTTTGAAGATACAAAATATGTTTTATTGTGAAACAAACAATAAATAAGACAACAACAAAAAAACACGAGCTTGCATAACTATTCACCCCCCAGAGTCTATACTTTGTAAGCCACGTTTTGCAGCAATTACAGCTGCAAGTCTCTTGGGGTATGTCTCTATAAGCTTGACACATCTAGCCACTGCGATTTTTGCCCATTGTTCAAAGCAAAACTGCTCCAGCTCCTTCAAGTTTAATGGGTTCCCCTGTTGTACAGCAATATTTAAGTCATACCAGAGATTCTCAATTGGATTGAGGTCTGGGCTTTGACCAGTGTAACAGTATAGCTTCCATCACCCTCCTCGCCACAACCTGGGCTCGAACCAGGAACACATCGACAACAGCCACACTCCACGCATCATTACCCATCGCAAAAGCTGCGGCCCTTGCAGCGCAAGGGGAATAACTACTCCAAATCTAAAAGCGAGTGACGTTTGAAACACACAGCTAACTAGCTAGCCATTTCACATTTGTTTCACCAGCCGATAGGCTGATAAGGCTTGAAGTCATAAACAGCGCTGTGATTGTGAAGAGCTGCTGGCAAAACGCACTAAAGTGCTGTTTGAATGAATGATTACGGGCCTGCTGCTGCTCAGTCAGACTGCTCTATCAAATCAGACTTAATTATAACATAATAACACACAGAAATACGAGCCTTGAGTCATTAATATGATCAAATCCGGAAACTATAATCTAGAAAACAAAACGTTTATTATTTCAGTGAAATACGGAACTCTTCCGTATTTTATCTAACGGCTGGCATTCCTAAGTCTAAATATTATTGTTATACATTGCACAACCTTCAATGTATGTCATAATTACGTAAAATTCTGTCAAATTAGTTTGCGAAATTAGTTTGCAAAATGAGCCAGGCAGCCCAAACTTACTCTGCTTGCAATGAGCATGAGAAATTACAATTTTACCTGGTTAATATTGCCTGCTAAATTGGATTAATAGTTAAAACTAGTGATTATGATTGATTGTTTTTTATAAGTACCTTGGCTTCTACTGCATTCGCGTAACAGGCAGGCTACTCGTGGTGTGCAATGGTTAGAGCGTTGGACTATTTAACTGTGCGGTTGCAAGATTGGATCCCCTGAGCTGACAAGGTGAAAATCTGTCGTTCTGCCCAGTTAACCCACAGTTCCTAGGCCATCATTGAAAATAAGAATGCGTTCTTAATTGACTTGCCCAGTTAAATAAAGGTATAAAAAAATAATATATATATTTTTTTAATTATCAGAAATCGGCGCCCAAAAATACCTATTTCCGATTTGTTATGAAAACTTGAAATCGGCCCTGATTAATCGGTCGACCCCTACTAGTAAACGTTCATTAGAAATACTTGTGGGTACCTTGTTAACATTACAACATGAAATCCACGTCTTAAACATTGCTACTACAGTGCCTTGCAAAAGTATTCATCCCACTTAGCATTTTTCCTATTTTGTTGCATTACTACCTGTAATTTAAATGGATTTTTATTTGGACATACACAAAATAGTCAGAATTGGTGAAGTGAAACGAAAAAAATTACCTGTTTAAAAAATATATAATATTTAAGAACTGAAGTGGTGCATGCATATGTATTCACCCCTTTTGCTATGAAGCCCCTAAATAAGATCTGGTGCAACAAGATGTTACCTTCAGAAGTAACAGGATTAGTTAGATTGCACACAGGTGGACTTTATTTAAGTGGCTGAAAGAACCCCAGAGTCTGCAAGACCACTAAGCAAGGGGCACCACCAAGCAAGCAGCACCATGAAAACCAAGGAGCTCTCCAATCAGGGACAAAGTTGTGGAGATCAGTACAGATCAGGGTTGGGTTACAAAACAATATCCAAAACTTTGAACATCCCCCAGAGCACCATTAAATCCATTATTAAAAATTGGAAAGAATATGGCAACGCAACAAACCTGCCAAGAGTGGGCCGCCCACCAAAACTCACGGACCCGGCAAGGAGAGCATTAATCAGAGAGGCAACAAAGAGACCAAAGATAACCCTGAAGGAGCTGCAAAGCTCCACAGTGGAGATTGGACTATCGGTCCATAGGACCACTTTAAGCACTGACCAGAGCTTAAAGAAAAAAATAAGCAAACACATTTTTTGTTCGCCAAAAAGCATGAGGGATATAGTTATAAGGAAGAAGGTACTCTGGTCAGATGAGACTAAAATTGAGACTTATGGCCATCAAGGAAAACGCTATGTCTGGCCCAACACCTATCATCACCCTGAGTACACCATCCCCATCCATGTTTTTCATTGGTAGGGACTGGGAAACTGGTCAGATTTGAAGGAATGGTGGATGGCGCCAATTACAGAGAAATTCTTGAGGGAAACTTGTTTCAGTCTTTCAGAGATTTGAGACTGGGACAGAGGTTCACCTTCAAGCAGGACAATGACCATAAGCATACTGCTAAAGCAACACTTGAGTGGTTTAAGGGGAAATATTTAAATGTCTTGGAATGGCCTAGTCAAAGCCCAGACCTCAATCCAATTGAGAATCTCTGTTATGACTTAAATATTGCTGTACACCAGGGGAACCCATTAAACTTGAAGGAGCTAGAGCAGTTTTGCTTTGAACAATGGGCAAAAATCGCAGTGGCTAGATGTATCAAGCTTTTATAGAGACATACCCCAAAAGACTTGCAGCTCTAATTGCTGCAAAACGTGGCTCTACAAAGTATAGACTCTGGGGGGTGAATAGTTATGCAAGCTCGTGTTTTTTTGTTGTTGTCTTATTTCTTGTTTGTTTCACAATAAAACATATTTTGCATCTTCAAAGTGGCAGGCAGGTTGTGTAAATCAAATGATACAAACCCCAAATAAATCTATTTTAATTCCAGGTTGTAAAGGCAACAAAATAGGATAATGCTAAGGGTGGTGAATACTTTCGCAAGCCACTGTACATCTCGGAAATGGCAAAGAAAACGTGTAATCTGCTTTGACACCATTAAAGTTATACTTACCTCACAGATCACCAAAGGCAGCTAATTTCCACTCCAATTATTTGCAAATACATTTGATTCATACATTGGCTTGTTTAGCTGTCATGTTTTAATTTTCACCTGCAAAACCCTTAATAATATAATTTCAGTAATCCTCTATTTTGATTATTTATAGCATAGCTCATATTTCGTTGAAGTCGGAAGTTACACACCTTAGCCAAAAACATTTAAACACGAATTTTTACAATTCCTGACATTTAATCCAAGTAAAGATTCCCTGTTTTAGGTAAGTTTGGATCACTACATTATTTTAAGAATGTGAAATGTCAGAATAATAGTAGAGAATTATATATTTCAGCTTTTATTTCTTTCGTCACATTCCCAGGGGTCAGACTTTACATACACTCAATTAGTATTTGGTAGCATTTCCTTTAAATTGTTTAACTTGGGTCAAACTTTTCTGGTAGCCTTCCACAAACTTCCCACAATAAGTAGGGTGAATTTTGGCCCATTCCTCCTGACAGAGCTGGGGTAACTGAGTCAGGTTTTTAGGCCTCCTTGCTCGCACACGCTTTTTCCAATTCTGCCCACAAATTTTCTATTTGATTGAGGTCAGGGTTTTGTGATGTTAACTCCAATACCTTGACTTTATTGTCCTTAAGCCATTGAATGTATTTGGCTAAGATGTATGTAAACATTTGACTTCAACTGTGTCTATTGTAGATCCTAGGATACAACAATGAATTATGTGGAACAATACAACTTACAATAATGAAAACCTTGTGAAACAGCTGTGAACACCAACCTGGCAATATTTAATATTTTAATACATTAACTTTGATAGTTTTTGGTACAGTTGTCATTCTTTTATTTTCACAGATTTGTTGTACAATCACATTGCAATCATTGACTAAAATTCTGAATTATGGTGTGTTGAATTATACCTGTCTCGAAACAGGCAGCCTGCTCTCTTTGTTTGGTGTTTGTAATGCTTTGTTTAGTTCATCTGTTTATCTCACATATTATGTGCCCAGTATGGTAGAGCAATAACTTTCTTAGCAGATAATGACAACAACAGTAGCTGTAGATGATGTAATGAAAAGTTGGAGGGTGGTTTGTAATGGAGGACATCAGGTGGATCCACGTCTGGGTTTTGGGCGGAACACTTAGCTCCTGGAGAACAAGAGCAGAGTTATAGGGAACAGGGTAGGAGAGAGAGACGTATAAACAAGCAAACACACAGGAGAAAATTCTGGTTGTTCCCCCACCCTTCCCGGTATCAAAAGACTTGCCCATGGCAGTCTTGAGGGTCTGGTCGGTCAATTCACCAAACATGGAGGAAGGGGTAGGAAAGTGATATCTATTGACAGATATTGAAATATGTTTGATTATGTACCATGGAAAAACAAATTGTAAAAAATAAATAAAACAAACCATTGGTGACCGAATATAACCTACAACATACAGACCCCAACCAGAAGCCCCATGGAGTACAGGCAACATTAACACTGAGCTAAAGGGTAGAGCTGCCACTTTCAAGGAGCGTGACTCTAACCCGGAAGCTTATAAGAAATCCTGCTATGCACACCGACAAACCATCAAACAGGCAAAGGGTCAATAAAAGACTAAGAATGAATCGTACTACCCCGGCTCCGATGCTCATTGGATGTGGCAGGGCTTGCAAACCATTAAAGACTACAAAAGCCGAGAGCTGCCCAGTGACACAAGCCTACCAAACGAGCTGAAAAACTTCTATGCTCGCTTCGAGGCAAGTAACACTGAAACATGCATGAGAGCATCAGCTGCTCCGGATAACTGTGTCATCACGCTCTCCGCAGCCAATGTGAGTAACACCTTTTAAACATGTCAACATTCACAAGGCCGCAGGGCCAGACTGATTAACAGGACGTGTACTCTGAGAATGTGACCTGGCAAGTGTCTTCACTGACATTTTCAACCGCTCCCTGAGTCTGTAATGCCAACATGTTTCAAGAAGACCATCATAGTCCCTGTGCCCAAGAACACTAAAGTAACCTGCCTAAATGACTACTGATCCGTAGCACTAAATGTCTGTAGTCATGAAGTTCTTTGAAAGGCTGGTCAACACCATTATCCCAGAAACCCTAGACCCACTCCAATTTGCATACCGCACCAACAGATCCACAGTTGATGCAATCTCTATTGCACTCCACACTGCCCTTTTCCATCTGGACAAAAATGAGCACCTATGTGAAAAATGCTGTTCATTGACTACAGCTCAGTGTTCAACACCATAGTGCCCTCAAGGCTCATCACTAAGCTAAGGACCCTGGGACTAAACACCTCCCTCTGCAACTGGATTCTATACTTTCTGACGGGCCACCCCCAGGTGGCAACACATCCGCCACGCTGATCCTCAACACAGGGGCCCCTTAGGAGTGTGTGTGCTCAGTCCCCTCCTGTACTTCCTGTTCACTCAAGACTGCACAGCCAGGTACAATTCCAACACCATTAAGTCAAAATAAGGCTCAGTAGTGTGTGTGGCCTCCACGTGCCTGTATGACCTTACTACAATGCCTGGGCATGCTCCTGATGAGGTGGCAAAGGGTCTCCTGAGGGATCTCCTCCCAGACCTGGACTAAAGCATCCGCCAACTCCTGGACAGTCTGTGGTGCAACGTGGCATTGGTGGATGGAGCGAGACATGATGTCCCAGATGTGCTCAATTGGATTCAAGTCTGGGGAATGGGCGGGCCAGTCCATAGCATCAATGCCTTCCTCTTGCAGGAACTGCTGACACACTCCAGCCACATGTCTAGCATTGTCTTGCATTTGAGGAACCCAGGGCCAACCGCACCAGCATATGGTCTCACAATGGGTCTGAGGATCTCATTTCGGTACCTAATGGCAGTCAGGCTACCTCTGGCGAATTGTATCGATCCCCTCCACCACACGGAACCCCACTAATCCTACCGACGGAAACGCACAAGGTGGCTAAAAACAGACCTCCATCCTATGCTAGCTTGCTACCGATGGCCCGGCTAGCTGTCTGAATCGCCGTGACCCCAACCAACCTCACTACTCACTGGGATCTTTTGATCACTCGACTAAGCATGCCTCTCCTTAATGTCAATATGCCTTGTCCATTGCTGTTTATTGGCTTATTTCACTGTAGAGCCTCTAGTCCTGTTCCCTATACCTTATCCAACCTATTAGTTTTCCTCTGGTGATGTAGAGGTGAATCTAGGCCCTGCAGTGCCTAGCTCCACTCCTATTCCCCAGGCGCTCTCTTTTGATGACATCTGTAACCGTAATAGCCTTGGTTTCATGCATGTAACCATTAGAAGCCTCCTCCCTAAGTTTGTTTTATTCACTGCTTTAGCACACTCTGCCAAACCCGGATGTTCTAGCTGTGTCTGAATCCTGGTTTAGGAAGACCACCAAAAATTCTGAAATTTTCATCTAAAACTCTTACATTTTCAGAACAGATAGAACTGCCAAAGGGGGCGGTGTTGCAATCTACTGCAAAGATAGCCTGCAGAGTTTTGTCCTACTATCCAGGTCTGGACCCAAACTATTTGAACTTCTACTTTTAAAAATCCACCTCTCTAAATTACAAGTCTCTCACTATTTATTGCCGCCTGCTATAGACCACCCTCTGCCCCCAGCTTTGCTCTGGACACCCTATGTGAACTGATTGCCCCCCATCTATCTTCAGAGCTCGTGCTGCTAGGTTCCCTAAACTGGAACATGTTTAAACCCCAGCCACCCTACAATTTGATGCCCTCAATCTCACACAAATTATCAATGAACCTACCAAGTACCTCCCCAAAGCCGTAAACACGGGCACCCTCATAGATATCATCCTAACCAACTTGCCGTCTAAATGCACCTCTGCTGTCTTCAACCAAGATCTCAGTGATCATTGCCTCTGCATCCATAATGGGTCAGCTGTCAAACGACCTCCACTCATCACTGTCAAACGCTCCCTGAAACACTTCAGCGAGCAGGCCTTTCTTAATCAACCTGGCCGGGGTATCATGGAAGGATATTGATCTCGTCCCATCAATAGAGGATGCCTGGTTATTTTTTTAAATGCCTTCCTAACAATCTTAAATAAGCATGCCCCGTTCAAGAAATTTAGAACCAGGAACCGATATAGCCCTTGGTTCTCCCCAGACCTGACTGCCCTTAACCAACACAAAAACATGCTATTGCGTTCTGCATTAGCATCGAATAGCCCCCGTTATATACAGCTTTTCAGGGAAGCTAGAAACCATTTTACCCAGGCAGTTAGAAAAGCCAAGACTAGCTTAGGAGAATACAGAGGAACAGAGGAAGGTGATGAGGATGCAGGATATCAAATATGTAGAGATGAAGAGAGTGGCTGAGGGCAAGAAAACACATTGAGTAAATGCGCACACGCTGCTTGGGGTGTCTGCTAAAGCACAGGATCATAGCCACCCTCGTCTCCCTCAGCAAATCTGTGAGAAAAAAAAATATTGTGCTGATCTCTAGGCTGTGCCGAGTTCAACGAGATGCCCCACTTGTCATTTGCTTTTTGGTGAGAGTGATAGAACCGTTAGGGTGAGAAGCATAATTCGACCTCAGGTACATTCCTGAGGTCCTCCCGATCTGTGCAAGCCTAATCTTGACCGTGTAGCAATTAACCCTTAACAGTTAAAAGAAGGTGTCTACATCAAACAGTTTTCACCGACTTCTCTCCCATTAGGAATACATTGCCTGCTCCCCTAAATTCAACCAGTCTTCGATGACAATCCATCAGGCCACTATGAGGTCTATCTGTGTTGATTCTAAGCTTCCTGAAGCAACCGGAAGTGATTAAATTCAGCCTAAAAGTGTTTTGATATACATAAACTGCAATTTTGAAAATCACTGCATTCAACCCTGTGTAGATCAGTCAATTCTAAACATAAGAGATTCCGTAAGAGCCTATGTGTTCATGTCCAGCTTCCTGTGCCATCCGGATGTGCCTTAAAATGGTGTCATAGGGGCTTTTTCGAAGGGTTAACAGATCAAATCAAATCAAATTTTATTTGTCACATACACATAGCAGATGTTAATGAGAGTGTATCGAAATGCTTGTGCTTCCAGTTCCGACAATGCCAGCAAGTAATCTAACTAACAATTCCAAAACGAATTTCTTATACACAGTGTAAGGAAGGGGATAAAGAATATGTACATAAAGATATGAATGAGTGATGGTGCTGAGCAGCATAGGCATAGGCAAGATGCATAGGCAAGATGCAAGATGCATTTTCACCATTTGTGTCGCTCAAAAAGTGGAAGAAATTGATGTTGCATGTTCACCATTTTTTGATAAGCATCTTTGTGTCACTCAAAAAGTGGAAGAAATTGCTATTACTGTAGCCATAATTTGTAGCAGAGATTGTTGGATTAAATACAAACTAACCTTGCTTACTTATGTGGAAGGACCACCAGAAGGCAGGCTGGGCTCACGGATAGTAGCCCAACAAGGCATGGGAGACAAGGTAACCAGAGGCAATTAAGCACAGCTGACGATACTAATGACATACTCTCCTTCCCCTATAAGAGAGAGAATGGAACCAGGAAGAACAATCCCGTGACTTTTGTTCTAGTTTAAAGATAATCCTATTGTGTTCATGTGTTATGAACTTGAGTGAAGACCCAAAAGCGGTTTTAACAGAAAACAGAGTTCTTTAATGAAAATACAGGAATGGCATAAATCCTCTTCCAACGTTGTCAGCGGAACAAAAAGAACGTTAGTATAGTGCAGGATGCTCCTGCCAGGCAGACTCCGACAGGACAGGACAAGGTGGAAGCAAACGAGACGACAGCTTGCTTCTGGCATCAAAAAACACAAACAAGAATCAGACACTGAAAGTAGCAGGAACAGAGAGAGAAATAGAGACCTAATCAGAGGGGGAAGAGAGAACAGGTGGGGAAGAGTGAAAGAGCTAGTTAGGGCAGATGTAGAACAGCTGAGGAATGAGAGACAGAGAAGGTAACCTAAAAAGACCAGCAGAGAGAGAGAATGAAGAGAAAGGACAGGAACAGACATAACAAGACATGACATCATGTTTCATCTGGAGAAGATGTATGGTTTTTCTTGCAAGATTTTCATTGATTATGTTGGAGTGTTTGTGTTGACCAAATGCCTTCAATAGAGAACTGTGTTCAAATCAAGAAAACCTTACTCCTGACTCATTTATTCCACCTTCCCGCTTTAGAGTGACGCCCAATTACTTGGTGACACTTATTTCAAAGCGAGGGCACATATTTCAAACGGACAAAGAAATTCCACAAGGCAGTGACAAAAATTCCCAGGCGGTCTCCCCTCCAAGTACTAACCAGGCCCGACCCTGCTTAGCTTTCCACACAGGCGTACTCAAGGCCAGTGTGGTCGTAAGCGAGAAACTGCCTCTTGTTGCACTATATAAAGTCCTCGGGTTTTCGCATGCCATATCAGTTCTGTTATTCTCAGAGACATTATTTGAGCAGTTTTGTAAACTTTAGAGTTCCATTTGCAATATGAATATTTACGTGGAGCTTGCTCGCCATCCTTGGGATTTTTGCTGTATGACACTTGGCATCCGAATACACTAATTACATGCATATCCTAGCTTCTGGGCCTGAGTAACAGGCACTTTACTTTGGGCACGCTTTTCATCCAGATGTCAAAATACTGCCCCCAAGCCCAAAGAGGTTTTAAACAACAGTGCAGTTCAAGAAGAGTTAAGAAAACATTTACCAAATAAACTAAAGAATGAAATAATAAAAAGTAACTCAATCAAATAACAATAACAAGGCTATATACAGGGGTACCGAGTCAGTGTGTTCGTTGAGGTAATTTGTAGATGTAGTGATAAGTAGATAATAAACAGCGAGTAGCAGCAGTGTACAAAACAAATGGATGGGGGGGATGTCAATGTAAATCGTCCGGTGACCATTTGATTAATTGTTCAGCAGTCTTATGGCTTGGGGATAGAAGCTGTTATTAAGGAGCCTTTTGGTCCTAGACTTGGCGCTCAAGTATCGTTTTCCGTGCGGTATGACTTGGGTGACTGGAGACACCACCTCTGACACCCAGTGATGTACAGTGATGTACTGGGCCGTATGCACTACCCTCTGTAGCACCTTATGGTCAGATGCCAAGCAGTTGCCACACCAGGCGGTGATTCAACCGATCAGGATGCTTTCGATGGTGCCGCTATAGAACTTTTTAAGGTCAAACAGTTTTGTTCCATTTCAGTTTTCTGTGATGTAAATAAAGTGTATTATTGGGATGCAAACTAAAAATTTGATACATTTCAAGTCTATATCTGGCATGCAACAGGTGTCTTCTTTTTTTAAGCCCATAACCATATGTGTGAGGTGTATAATTTGGTTTCAAAGTATATGTTTTTAAGACTATCAGGAAACACTGTGTGACACTGATTCAACCCACTATTTAATCCAACTCGGTGTCAGACCTGCCCTCACAACATTGCTCTGCAGTTTTGTGAGACCGGCTGCAAACAACTGGTATGCTACCAAGAAAGCCTCTCAGACTGGCAGGAGATGACGGGAGGTGGCTCAAGGAAATCTTCTGGTCCCTCTTATCTACTTTGGGGCCATTGACAGCGCAGGCCGGGATGTCGGCAGTTGGTGGAAATATATATACAGGATCAAATGCGACAACATTCAGAGAAATCTGAGCGCACCAAATTCAAAATCGTAATATTAAACATTCATGAAAATAATAGTGTCATACATTATTCTTTAGCTTAGAATCTTGGTAATCAAACTGCGTTGTCAGTTTTTAAAAGGATTTACGTTGAAAGCATAGCATTCAATTGTCTCTGGACGGCGCCCCACAACAACATTCTTTTCAAACCAGCACAGGCGACACAAAATAGCGATAAAATAAATCACTTACTTTGATCTTCATCTGTTTGCAATCCCAAGGGTCCCAACTACACAATGAATGGTTGTTTTGTTCGATAAAGTCCTTTATATCCTAAAAACGCTGTTTAGTTGGCTGCACTGAATTCAATAATCCAGTCCTTCAACATGCATACAATTGATTCCAAAAAGTTATCAGCAGCGTTCGTCCAAACGAGACAAAATATGTTTTTTTATTTATCCTCAGGTTGTCTAATATCTACATAAACGATAATATTTCAGACGGAGATTACTATGTTCAATAAGCACAGGAAAAAAATCGAAGAGCCCACCCACGTTCATGTGCGCACTGGCACTCAACTTGGAACGACTACAAATAAAACAAGCCTAAAACCTTGTATAATGACTGTTGACATCTAGTGGAAGCCATAGGAGCTGCAATCTGTGAGGTGTAAATTAGATCTTTCAATAGTATTGCGTTGGAAGTCATTCTGAGCTAAGCTATCAGTTCTGTTATACTCAGACATTATTTTAGCAGTTTTAGAAACTTCAGAGTGTTTTCTATCCAATTCTAACAATTATATGCATGTCCTAGCTTCCAGGCCTGAGTACCGGGCAGTTTACTTTGGGCACGTCAGACAGAAGTTCAGGAAACTAGACTTACCTGCAGAGAAGTTAAAATGTTCCATGTGCAAAAGGACGATCTGGTTAGCATTTACACTGGCTACATATTGCCCAGCCTGAAGTATGCCACTCATGCTTTGCACAGCGCACAGCTCACTGACCCAGGCCCAGTCTGATGACCTGGCGAGTAATTCAGAAGAGAGCATGCTGCACCATCCTTTGCGTATACTAAAGTTCTACTGAGACACTTCAGACCCTATCCCCTACACCTGCTTCATGGAAGATGGACACAACTCTGCACTAACTTTGCTGTCAGACTCCTAAAATCGCAATTTAGAGACTGGCTACCCCCTCACCGACTCATAGGGACAGGTAGGAACAGGTAGGAACACCCGCAGCCAAAACATACTGACTATACCAAAGTCTAGAACATGAGTTCACCAATCCCATATTTCTTTCTGCTCATTGAATAATGAGTCGCTTTAAGACCGAAGAACATTATTGATTTTAATTTTTTATTTTGTTATTTTGTTGCTCTTATCCATTAATATGTTGTATGCTCATGGATTTCTGTTTGTATTGACTGATAATATGAGTGAGCAGCTAGTGCTGTCTTTTCAATCCGAACATAGTATTCTGATAGCAGAAGTCGCACGTAAGCGTAAAGTCTAGACATGGCCTGTTATGATAGTGTCATATACAACACCTCCAATTAAGTCTTACCTAACAAAAATAAACAAAAGTATAACATACAAACAAAGTAACCACACGCTGCAACACTTTTATTTTATTTTTTATTTTACCTTTATTTAACTGACCAGGCAAATTCTTATTTTCAATGACAGCCTAGGAACAGTGGGTTAACTGCCTGTTCAGGGGCAGAACGACAGATTTGTACCTTGTCAGCTCGGGGGTTTGAACTTGCAACCAGGTCACTAGTCCAACGCTTTAACCACTAGGCTACCCTGCCGCCCCACACCACTCAGCATCAACAGGGCACAAAGCACAAACCCGATACAAAGCATTCACAGAATAAGGCACCAAGCATAAAAAAACATCACAGTGTAGGTCACATGTATGTATCTGGCTGGTTTCTACTGCCAGTCTACTCTGTGGCTGTTATTAGAATGAAGGAGTAATCAAGTCAATCAGCAGTGCCAAATGGAGGCCAGCCAGCCTGCCCTAGAATCAAGTAACAAGCAGGATGTCTCCCACAATCCCTCTCTCCCTTGGATGTCTTCTAGGTCCTCAGGGCTCAGGTTCTGCACAGCCATTGTCCCCCATTGGACTCACTGAGTAACTTGCTGAATCACTCGCTGTATCAGCCAAGCAATTACAAAGACTGCTAGGGTTTATGTATTTTCAGTCCATTATCTCCTGCACTAAGTGCCAGTGCTTCCCTGGACTGAAAAAGATTTTAAATGGTTTTAAGTCATCGAAGTGATAGGCGAGCATAAAGGAGAAAGTGTTGTCAAGAGTGGTTATTGTCAGGTTGGAGGCCAACGGTTGTGAGTCACAGTATCTCTTGGAATTCTCTGAATTGGCTGGTGTCATAGGCCTAATATAATTGGCTAGACGGCACAAACAGATCTGGGATCAGACTAGTATAATGCATTTGACACCTTCCATACTGTCTCGAGGGAGGGAGACCTGCGGATGAGAATGGAGTCAGAGCAGCTGTAGCATATTGTGTCTGAAAGAGCTGCCGATCATAACAAAATGACAGTTATTTGTTCTGTTCTATATGATTAGTCTAATGCAAAGTCAAGTGTGTTGGGTCGTGTCTAATATCCTTCCACGTCTTGCTACAGCTCCCGCTCCACTACCCGTTACGACAGCCGGCCCAGCACCAGCAACTCCCTGTGGCACTCCATGGGTGGGTGATATCTTCAGCACGAGCGTGTGTGTGTGTGTGCATGTGCATGTGCATACGGACAACGGATATACCTTTATAAAGTAGTAGTATCACAAACATTTAAAAAGTAAACATTACTTGGTTACAGTGTCGTGTTTATTAGTATAGAGGTTTGTGGTAGCTAGCTTGCCAGATAAAGTTTTTGATTTTATTTAGCAACTTCAAACACCTGTCTCCAAAAGTGACAAGGTGTAATCCAGTTGTGTTTACATTTAGCAATTGTGATGCACCTTCCATGCGTATTATACCCCACCTCAAAACTTTGACAAAGACCAGTTATTTTGGTTTGAAGCAAGTGACAGTTATTCATCATCTTAAACTTCTTGGCTGCAGTATTGGGCAGTATTGAGTAGCTTGGATGAAAGGTTCCCAGAATAAATGGCCTGCTCCTCACTCCCAGTTGCTAATATGTGCATATTATTATTAGTATTGGGATAGAAAACACTCTGAAGTTTCTAAAACTGTTTGAATGATGTCTGTGAGTATAACAGAACTCATAGAACTCAACAGAACTCATATGGCAGGCAAAAACCTGTAAAGAAATCCAAACAGGAAGTGGGAAATCTGAGGTTGGTCGATTTTCAACCCAGCCCCTATTGAATACACAGTGGGATAGTCAAGTGTGAATGAGCTTCCAGTGGGAGCTTCCACTAGATGTCAACCATCTTTAGAAACTTGAATGAGGCGTCTACAGTGTTGTGGAGCCGGATGGGAGTTCTTTGAGTCAGTGGTCCGGCAGAGAGCTAGGTCCTGGTCAAGCGCATTTCACATGATAGCGACCTTTGTTCCATTGCTTCTCTACAGACATAGGAATTCTTCGGTTGGAACGTTGTTGAAGATTTCTGATAAAAACATCCTAAAGATTGATTCTATTCTTAGGTTGACAAGTTTCTTCGACCTGAAATATAATTTTTTTAAAGTTTTCGTCCGACGTTCGGCTGGACCTGCTCGAGCGTTTGGATTTGTGTACTAAATGCGCTAACAAAAGTAGCTACTTGGACATAAATAATGGACATTATCGAAAAAATCAAGCATTTTTGTCGAACTGGGATTCCTGGAAGTGCATTCTGATAAAGATCATCAAAGGTAAGGGAATATTTATAACGTTATTTCTAATTTCTGTTGAGTCCAACATGGCGGATATTTTTTATTATTGCATGGTTTGCTTTTTCCGTAAAGCTTTTTTGAAATCTGACACAGCGGTTGCATTAAAACCTCTTGAAACTCCCCATCCCGGATCCGGGATCGTGACTAAAGCCTCAGGCTCATTAGCATAACGCAACGTTAACGATTTCTGAAAATCGCAAATAAAATGAAAATAATGCGCCTGCTCTCAAGCTTAGCCTTTTCTTAACAACACTGTCATCTCAGATTTTCAAAATATGCTTTTGAACCATAGAAATTGACTAATTTGTGTAAGAGTATGCTAAGCTAGCTTAGCATTTTGAGTAGCATTTAGCACGCAACATTTTCACAAAAACCAGATAACCAAATAAATAAAATCATTTACCTTTGAAGAGCTTCGGATGTTTTCAATGAGGAAAACAGTTACTCAGTTACATACCAAATGCGCAGTTTTTCCTGAAAGCGTCTGTGTGTAGGAGAAATCGTTCCGTTTTGTACATCGCATTTGGCTACCGAAACGAACCGAAAATTCAGTCACCTACAACGTAAAACTTTTTCCGGATTAACTACATAATATCGACCGAAACATGGCAAACGTTGTTTGGAATCAATCCTCAAGGTGTTTTTTCACATATCTCTTCATTGATATATCGTTCGTGGAAGCTTGCATTCTTCTCTAAATTCCATGGAAAAATACTTGCAGCTGACTTTTGCGCACCAATTTCGGCGCAGGACACCGGGCGGACACCTGGTAAATGTGGTCTCCTCTTATGGTCAATCTTCCAATGATATGCCTACAAATACGTCACAATGCTGCAGAGACCTTGGGGAAACGACAGAAAGGGCAGACTTACTCCTCTCGCATTCACAGCCATATAAGGAGACAATGGAAAACAGAGCCTCAAAAATCCTGCTCATTTCCTGGATGCCGTCTCATCTTGGTTTTGCCTGAAGCTCACGTTCTAGGGCACGCACAGAAAATATCTTGGTAGTTCTGGACACGTCAGAGTGTTTTCTTTCGAAAGCTATCAATTATATGCATAGTCGAGCATCTTTTTGTGACAAAATATCTTGTTTAAAACGGGAATGTTTTTCATCCAAAAATGAAATAGCGCCCCCATAGCATCAAGAGGTTAAGGAGAGGTATATCTATATTTCCATGTCTAAGAATTGTATTTCCATCGACATTTATAATGAGTATTTCTGTAAAATGATATGCAATATCACCGGATGTTTTTGGAACTAGTGAACGCATACTGAGATTTTTTTACATAAATCACTTTATTACACTTTATCAAACAAAACATACATGTATTGTGTAATATGAAGTACTATGAGTGTCATCAAAGGTTAGTGATTAATTTTATCTCTATTTATGCTTTTTGTGACTCCTCTCTTTGGCTGGAAAAATGGCTGGGTTTTTCTGTAAGTTGATGGTCACCTAACAAGATCGTTTGTGGTGCTTTCGCTGTAAAGCCTATTTGAAATCGGACACTTTGGTGGGATTAACAACAAGAGTAAATTTAAAACAGTATAAGATACATATATGTTTGAGGAATTTTCATTATGAGATTTCTGTTGTTTTGCATTTGGCCCCCTTTCACTGGCTGTTGTTATATCGATCCCGGTAACGGGATTGCAGCCCTAAAGAAGTTTAACTGATAAATTATAATTGATGAATAACAAGAAGCTTAAATACCCCCATAATTTAAAAAAACAATTATAATAAGAAGAATCTTAATAATAAATAACAAGAAGCTTCTCTTTTTTTACCTGCATTAGCCTAGATTCCTGATGGACTTTTAGCTTTTACAGTCTTTGCACCTTAACTGTAATCTTGTCTTGTACTTAAAAGATGAGCTCATATCTTGCAGTAGGTTTCCAAAAAGTATCCCTTGTTGTTGCAGGGCGATTTCATTTCCTGCTGCTTATATTTCTACAGAAAACAGATTCCTAGATTCCTGATGGACTTTTAGCTTTTACAGTCTTTGCACCTTAACTGTAATCTTGTCTTGTACTTAAAAGATGAGCTCATATCTTGCAGTAGGTTTCCAAAAAGTATCCCTTGTTGTTGCAGGGCGATTTCATTTCCTGCTGCTTATATTTCTACAGAAAACACCAACACATGTTTCAGATTGATTTGATTTATTTTGATGTGACGCCCAATGTCCACAGGGCAGGGCAGTTCCTTAGATTTTTAAGCTGCTTTTTAACATTTTGAACAAATATAATTTGGGGAATGAAAACAATTTCAATCTTATTCTAAGTAATTATAGGTCATATTTCATAGAAATTTGGAAAGACTGGGCAATTATTTTAAATAGAAATGGTTGGCACTTGGTTAGCAGAATGACATATTTGATGCGTTTGCAATTACATTATTTGATATAAACAAGTCACTGAAATGTTTTCCCCTCACTTGTGTGAACGAAAATTAATTAAGAATTGTTTTTGAAGTGATTTTTCTGAAAAATAGGTGCAATAGGAGCAAATGTAAGTAAATATGACATTGTCAAAACCCAAAATGTCTATCTTAGTGCACTTGGACACCTCTGCATTAAGACAAAATGCTGGGGCCGTTGGGAGTGTGTGAGGAATGGGGTGTGACATCTCAGGTCACTCTCTCGCTTTCTCTCTCTCTCTTGCTCTCAATTCAATTCAAGGGGCTTTATTGGAAGGGGAAACATATGTTAACATTGCCAAAGCAAGTGAAGTAGATAATATACAAAGTGAAATAAACAATAAAAATGAACAGTAAACATTACACTCAAAGAAGTGAAAGAATAAAGAAATGTCATATTATGTATATACTCAGTGTTGTAACGATGTACAAATGGTTAAAGTACAAAAGCATAAATATGTGATGTATTTACAGTGGTCTTTGTTCTTCACTTGGTTGCCCTTTTCTTGTGGCAACAGGTCATAAATCTTGCTGCTGTGATGGCACACTGCTATTTCACCCAGCAGATTTTATCAAAATTGTTTTTTTTCTAATTCTTTGTGGACCTGTGTAATCTGAGGGAAATATGTGTCTCTAATATGGTCATACATTGGGCAGGAGGTTAGGAAGTGCAGCTCAGTTTCCACCTCATTTTGTGGATAGTGTGCACATTGCCTGTCTTCTCTTGAGAGCCAGATCTGCCTATGGCGGCCTTTCTCAATAGCAAGGCTATACTCACTGAGTCCGTACATAGTCAAAGGTTTCCTTAAGTTTGGGTCAGTCACAGGTGGTCAGGTATTCTGCCACTGTGTACTCTTTGTTTAGGGCCAAATAGCATTCTAGTTTGCTCAGATATTTTGTTAATTCTTTCCAATGTGTCAAGTAGTTGTCTTTTGTTTTCTCATGATTTGGTTGTGTTCTAATTGTGTTGCTGTCCTTGGGCTCTGTGTTCGTGTGTTTGTGTTTGTGTTTGTGAAGGGAGCCCCAGGACATGCTTGCTTATAGGGGACTCTTCTACGGGTTCATATCTCTGTAGGTGAGGGCTTTGTTATGGACGGTAATGGGAATCACTTCCTTTTAGGTGGTTATAGAATTTAACGGCTCTTTTTTTGTATTTTGATAATTAACGGGTTGTACACAGAGGATATTTTTGCAGAATTCTGCATGCAGTCTCAATTTGGTGCTTATCACATTTTGTGAATTCTTGTTTGGTAAGCGGACCCCAGACCTTACAAACATAAAGGGCAATGGGTTCTATAACTGATTCAAATATTTTTAGCCAGATCCTAATTGGTATGTCAAATCTTATGTTCCTTTTGATGGTATAGAATGCCCTCCTTGATCTTGTCTCTCAGATCGTTCAAAGCTTTGTAGAAGTTACCTGTGGCGCTGATGTTTAGGCAAAGGAATGTATAGTTGTTTTGTGTGCTGTAGTGCAATGGTTATTTTGGTCTTACTGGTCTCACCATTATTTTGGTCTTAATGAGATTCAGGGCCCAGGTTTGGCAGAATCTGTGCAGAAGCGCTATGTGCTGCTGTAAGTCCTCAATGGTTGGAAGCACCAGATCATCAGCAAACAGTAGACATTTGATTTCAGATTCTAGTAGGGTGAGGCCAGGTGCTGCAGACTTTTCTAGATCCCTCGCCAATTCATTGATATATATACTGTATGTTGAAAAGGGTGGGGCTTAAGCTGCATCCCTGTGGGAAGAAATGTGTGTTTTTTGCCTATTTTAACCGCACACTTGTTGTTTGTGTACATGGATTTTATAATGTTGTATGTTTTTTCCCCAACATCACTTTCCATCAATTTCTATAGCAGGCCCTCATGCCAAATTGAATCAAAGGCTGTTTTGAAATCAACAAAGCATGAGAAGACTTTGCCTTTGTTTTGGTTCGTTTTTTTGTCAATTAGCGTGTGCAGGGTAAATACGTGTTCTGTCGTACGATAATTTGGTAAAAAGCCAATTTGACATTAGTACATTGTTTTCACTGAGGACATGTACGAATCTGCAGTTAATGATAATGCAGAGGATTTTCCCAAGGTTGCTGTTGACGCATATCCCACGTTAGTTATTGGGGTCAAATATGCCTCCACTTTTGTGGATCTCTCTGGCACTCTCTTCTCTCTCTCTATCTCTGCTCACCCACATACTCGGAGTGTGGCCGTTTGTCCCAGGAGTCTGAGTTGGACGGGCCGTATGAGGGAAGCAAAGTCCACTCTGTCAGGTGAACACACACACACAGACACATACACACTAATGTATCTACTTGCAAGAACATTACCTAAAATGCACTAATTTACACATACCCAACACAACATTTACACACAGTACATCCCATACACACATTCATACTCTCTTTCACACACGTGCGTGCGCACACACAGCAGCAATGCCATACGCACATCTAGCTCTTCTATATCAAAGGTGGGCGAGGGCCACGTTGTAGAGTATGAAATTCCTGGCTGAGAGTGACATGTCAGTACTGGAATGTTTAGAGATCTGTAAGGTTCAGCTCAGTTCTGTCTCTATTTTGCTCTCTCTTGCTCCTTCTGTCTCTCTCCCTGTCTGTCTGTCTCTTTCTGTCTCTCTTTTCTTGTTCTCTCTCACACTTATCCTGGCCTTGGTACAGATGGCAGATCTACAGAGGAGAAGAGGGGATGAGAATATAGAGGGGAGGGGATGAGAATATAGAGGGGGGACAATATGCTGGTAAAGAAAGAAAAGGACAGAGGAAAAGAGGAAATAGGACTAGTAGAGTTAAGAGGAGAGAAAATGAGACAAGATTAAACAGTGGAAGGGAGGGAACCACAGAGTAGAAGAGAGAAGGATAGAGGGCTTGAGAGAGAAAGCAGGGAGGAGGGGGGGACTACAATAATCTATGACTCAGCACTAGCCTGGCTGTGCGTGACATGTTTAAATGAGCATTCAACAGTGAGGATATTTCACTTACCCATCATTTTAGTCCAAATCCCATGGGAACTTGACTCCTGCATCACCCTGCATGTAAATGAGGGAACACAACTTCAATTAAGCTCTCTTCTCCCCAAGAACGCTGAGGGCAGGAGTATATTATATAACATAAACACTGTTGACAGTGTAATGGAATATTTTGATTTATGTGGTAGGTTTTGTGGGTTTATGTAGGTGTCATAACCAGCCGTACAATAACACAGTATATGTCACAACATGTCTACATTTATGTGTCACGACAGTGTTATGGCCATACAGCAGGTTATGTCAGCTGTTTTGAGATATGACATGGTTATGATGGTTATAACGTGTTATGATGCTGGGAGTCAAATAAAGTGTTACCGAAATCTTTCCATTACATTTAATTTTCTTGTTCTGTGGCCTATCAAATAACAGTATGGCTCATTTTGATGATATACATATCACATTCAGTGGACAAATGCCAACTGCCATGAGTGTCTGAAATCAAAGCCAGCTATTTAAGTAAGATATCAAAGAATGCCCAATGATAGACATGATTTGAAATCATTGTCCCAAAATATTGTCTACTCTACATTCTCACGGTCATTGTCTTTGAGCAGGTGATAGATATAAAAATGATCCCCACAATATATTTAACTGATAAAGACTCTTAAATCATTGTCCTCACATTTCAAAAATAATTTATTCTTTCCACCCATTCATTAATAACTTCTTGTCGCTACCCATCCCTTAAGCGGGATAATTGTCATCAGCAACCGCTGAATAGCCTAGCGCCCACAGTCTAAAAATATTCATATTCATGAAATCACGAGTGCAATATTGCAAAACACAGCTTAGCCTTTTGTTAATCCACCTGTCGTCTCAGATTTTGAAATTATGCTTTACATCGAAAGCAATCCAGGCTTTTGTGTAAATTTATCGATCGCATGACAAAACATTAAGTACACTTAGCATGGAGGTAGCTTGGTCACGAAAATCAGAAAAGCAATCAAATTAATTGTTTGCCTTTGATGATCTTCGGATGTTTTCACTCACGAGACTTCCAGTTACACAACAAATGTTCCTTTTGTTCCATTAAGATTATTTAAAAATCCAAAATACCTCCGTTTGTTTGGCATATTATGTTCAGAAATCGACAGGAAAGAGTGGTCACGACAAACGCAGACAAATTCCAAATAATATCCGTAATATCCACAGAAACAGGTCAAACATTTTTTATAATCAATCTTCAGGTTGTTTTTACAATATATAATCGATAATATATCAACCGCAAATGTCTTTATCAGCAGGAGGGGGAAAAACAATAGCTGTCCAAATTCTGTTGCGCGAGCAAAACTCATGTGACCACCTGACTCGATGCTATCTTTCTGGCTCATTTTTCAAAAGCCTGAAACTATGTCTGAAGACTGTTGACACCTTGAGGAAGGGATAGGAAAAGGAATCGTTGATATCCCTTTAAATGGGGCAAGGGGAAGCTATGGAACATGGAGTTTTCAAAATAGAAGCCACTTCCTGGTTTGATTTTTCTCAGGGTTTCGCCTGCAATATCAGTTCTGTTATACTCACAGACAATATTTTGACAGTTTTGGAAACATTAGAGTGTTTTCTGACCTAATCTGTCAATTATATGCATATTCTAGCATCTGGTCCTGAGAAATAGGCAGTTTACTTTGGGAACATTATTTTTCCAAACATAAAAATAATGCCCCCTATCTTCAAGAGGTTTAACAAATAATCCCCATAAACTGATACAGTACTACAGCGTAACAGTGTGTTATGATATGACTGAGACCCAAGTCTAGCCAAGCTAAAATCCTTTGACTGTGTGAACCAATGATGGTCTGCATAACTCATAATCTTTTTTCCCCCTGGTCCTGTCCTCAGCAGTGAGAATGTCCCCGGGTATACAAGCCGGCCCAAGATTCCTCGTACACCTGAGAGTGATACAACATGCACGCTCCTCGGAGGGGGTCGCGTTGTCCACCACTGGCCCCCCAATTCTCCAGTAGGAGCCCCTAACAAAGCAGCAGCCTGCCTGGATCAGGTGGCTCCGTCAACGTGGGAAGGCCACGGGCAGCAGATGGAGTCTTAACGTCTCACAGCTCTCTTTCTAACACACAAACAGACAAAAACGCACAAACACAATGTATCTCTCTCTCACACAATCTACCTCTTGTTTTAGTTAGAGTGAGAGAACCAACTGGGAAATGTTGAAACCACGACCCTGTCAGGACATTTTGTCAGCGTTCACTAATGCCCATCTCCTTTGTAAGCTACTCATTTGGAGCTGGCTATTGTAGGCCGAGCTTTGGTTGGTCCTCTTGTGTGGGTGAATGTTTCATGTGATTTGGCCTAGTCACAGGTGTTGGATAAAATGTTCTTTAAAAAAAATGTTTTAGTTAAATGAAGTATGAAGTCTGTTGTGGACCAACCTACTGTCACGCCCTGGTCGAAGTATTTTGTGTTTGTCTTCATTTATTTGGTCAGGCCAGGGTGTGGCATGGGTTTTTATGTGGTGGTGTGTATGTTTATGTATGTGGTGTGTTTTGTATCGGGATTGTAGCTTAGTGGGGTGTTCTAGATAAGTCTATGGCTGTTTCGGTTTTCGTTAGGTTCATTGTTTTTTGTAGTGTTTGTATTTTGATTCGTGTTTCTTCATTTAATTAAACATGGATCGCAATCTACACGCCGCATTTTGGTCCGACTCCTTCACACCTAGAAAACCGTAACACCTACGTCATCGTGGCAGCTACATTTTTAACTGGAAGCATCCCCATGCCATTTTTCAGACATTTCTGCCATTCTAAAATAAAAGGCCTTCTTGTCATTTCCTCTCCACATAATAACAATGTGTATTTGACACAAATTAAAAATATGATTTCATAACTGCCAGCTTCTTTTGCCTGTGTTTTGTAGTTATCAAGGAAGGAGTCCTTAATTTTTGACCTGGTTCTGGTTTTTGGCCAGATCTGTTTAGATAGTCTAGTGGTTAGCACGTTGGACTAGAAACTGAAAGATTGCAAGATCAAATCCCCAATCTGACAAGGTAAAAATGTCACGACTTCTCCCGAAGTCGTTGCCTCTCCTTGTTCGGGCGGTGCTCGGCGTTCGACATCACCGGTCTTCTAGCCATCATTGATCCATTTTTCATTTTCCATTGGTTTTGTCTTGTCTTCCCACACACCTGTTTTCAATCCCATTCATTACATGTTGTGTATTTAACCCTCTGTTTCCCCTCATGTCTTTGTCAGAGATTGTTTATCGTCAGTGTAGTATTTTTTTTATTATAAGGGATAGATCAGCTTTATTTTGTTAGTTGTAATTTTGGATAGAGCAGACATTCCCACACACTGCATGTGTGACAACTCCACCAATCCTATTAACCTCTTGAAACTCTAGGGGCGCTATATCATTTTTGGATAAAAAGACGTGCCCGTTTTAAAGCGCAATATTTTGTCACAAAAAGATGCTCGACTATGCATATAATTGATAGCTTTGGAAAGAAAACACTCTGACGTTTCCAGAAATGCAAAGATATTCTCTGTGCGTGCCCTACAGCTGCAAGTATTTTTCCATGGAATTCAGAGAAGAAAGCAGGCTTCCACGAACGATATATCAATGAAGAGATATGTGAAAAAACACCTTGAGGATTGATTCCAAACAACGTTTGCCATGTTTCGGTCGATATTATGGAGTTAATTCGGAAAAAGTTTGACGTTGTTGGTGACTGAATTTTCGGTTCGTTTCGGTAGCCAAATGTGATGTACAAAACGAGGCGATTTCTCCTACACAAAGATTCATTCAGGAAAAACTGAACATTTGCTATGTATCAGTCTCCTCATTGAAAACATCCGAAGCTCTTCAAAGGTAAATGATTTTATTTATTTGGTTATCTGGTTTTTGTGAAAATGTTGCATGCTAAATGCTACTCAAAATGCTAAGCTAGCTTAGCATACTCTTACACAAATTAGTGAATTGCTATGGTTCAAAAGCATATTTTGAAAATCTGAGATGACAGTGTTGTTAAGAAAATGCTAAGCTTGAGAGCAGGCGCATTATTTTCATTTTATTTGCGATTTTCAGTTATGCTAATGAGCTTGAGGCTATAACTGGATACAGGTTTTTTTCATAGCCAAATGTGAACAAAGCGGAGCGATTTGTCCTACACAAATAACATTTTTTTGAAAAACTGAACATTTGCTATCTAACCGAGAGTCTCCTCATTGAAAACATCTGAAGTTCTTCAAAGGTAAATTATTTTATTTGAATGATTTTCTTGTTTTTGTGAAAATGTTGCTGGCTGAATTCTAGGCTTATAGCTATGTTAGCAATCAATACTCTTACACAAATGCTTGTTTAGCTATGGTTGAAAAGCATATTTTGAAAATCTGAGATGACAGTGTTGTTAACAAAAGTCTAAGCTTGAGAGCAAAATATATTTATTTCATTTCATTTGCGATTTTCATGAATAGTTAACGTTGCGTTAAGCTAATGAGCTTGAGGCTATAAATAGAATCCCGGATCCGGGATTGCGCGACGCAACAGGTTAAGATAATCATTTACAAAGTTTATACAATTTTTTAAGATTTTCTCCCAAAATAATATTTTTTTTGATCAATTAAGTATATTTTCTGGTGGATAAAACTTAAATTGCAACCAGCTTTCTATTGCTTGTTATAAAAATAGCAACATTTTGGAGATTATTTCAGTCAGTCAAAATTTTTCCTAAACAAAGGGAAAAAAGCCATTCTTGAACACGGGATGGAGCCATCCTTAATAATCTGTTAGAGAACCAGATCGATTTAAGTATAGTTTTGTATGACTGAAGCTTTTTAGCAAGAGGTTCAATGTTTTAATATTTAATCATTTCTGCCCTCTTAATTGTTATTCATACCTTAAGGGAACATTTTGACATTTTCTGTATGGTTAGTGAGAAAGTCCATATTGCAAAATGTACCATCCCTTACTAGACATCCGAAAACATTTGTAAAATTCGGGGACGGCGTCGGGCCGAGCGGCAGGGCCAGACCTACCGGGAAATCATCAAATGAACTTTGTCGGACATTCGGTTTTCGTTTTATAAAATAATCAAATTTTGGTCATTTTTCCGCTATCCCGGAAAATCCCACAAGAGGGCATAAGCAATCATACTGCAATTTGACAAAACATCACGAATCACGACGGGGCCTTATCTCGAAAACTGAAAATATTTCGAAGCCGAAACTTGGTGAGCATAGGTTTGGCATAATGGGCAGTTGGCCCCGAACAAGATGGCGTCTAGGCCTCAACGGTTTTTGAGTTATGGCCATTTTTCTGGGATTAAAGGACCAAAATGAAAATAGAGAAATTATTTTTTCACTTCATGTCAAAGTCAAGGAGCCTCCGGTGTCAATAAAAAAAAATCTGCCATTTATCTATCGTCATTTAAGAGAAATCGTACAATGACAGATTGTTCAAATATAGGTTTTTTTTTTCAACAGTTACAGATCCAGTTGCAGGGTGTTCATACGAATATTTTTAAAGTGTACTGCGGAGCTCTGCGAGATTTCTGTGATTTTCTATGATTTTCTGAAATAACACACACTCACTAAACCCTCCGTAAATAAATCAGTTCTTAACGTAAAGACTTAAAACTCAGGATTCTGTAAAGGCATACCCCAATCAGGATATGGGTTTATTTATAGCTTCCTGTGCCAACAGGAAGTGCCTTAAATGGTGTCATAGTGGTTGTTTCCAAGGGTTAAAAAGGTCAGATCTTTTCAAAACTTCATATGTGTGATTAGGCAACCCTCCTGAACTGTGAAATCAGTCATTTCTCCCAACAGATGTCAAAGAAAAGCTCTCTCACACACACACAGCAAGGATGGAGTGACAAAGTGCGGTGCTTAAAGACACAGAGACCAGGAAATGGCATTACCATAATCCCAAGGCCGTGCCGAGTTCAACGAGATATCCCGCTTGACCGTAGCTCGCTCGGTCTAAGCGCAGCGACCATTAGAAAAGTCGGCCCAAAATGAAGCCTGCACCACAATGTCATTTGCTTTTGGGTGACAGTGAGAGAACCGTTAGGGTGAGAAACACAATTCGACCTCAGGTACGTTCCTAAGGTCCCCCCGATCCGTGCAAGCCTAACCTTGACCGTGTGGCATTAACCCTTCACAGTTAAAAGAAGGTGTTTACATCAAACAGTTTGCATTGACTTCTCTCCCCATAGGAATACATTGCCTGGTCCTCTAAATTCAACCTGAGGCCTATGTGGGTTATGAATGCCTTATGAACCTGTCTTCTATGACAGTCCATCAGGACACTATGAGGTCTACCTGTGTCGATTCTAAGCTTCCTGGACCAACCGGAAGTGCTTAAAATCACCCTGAAAGTGTATATCCACACCCTGCCTGCAATTTGATAGACATAGTGCATTGAACCCTGTGTAAATCAGTCAATTTTTAACGTAAAGACTTAAAACTCAGGATTCTGTAAAAGCATACCCCAATGAGGATATGTGTTGACTTATAGCTTCCTGTGCCAACCGGAAGTGCCATAATTGGTGTCTCAGGCTGTTTGGAAGGGTTACAAAAATTAGATCTGTCCAAAACTTCATATGTGTGATTAGGCAACCCCCATGAACTGTAAATCAGTCATTTTTCCGATAAAAATTCAAAGGAAAACTAAATCACACAGATACAAAACTTGGAAGGAGGGACGTATTGGGGTGCGTAGAGACTGACACTGCCTCCAATAGTTAGCTTTGTTCGAGCTAAAAAAGAACCGTCAGACCTAGAGTTCCGAAACTTTAGAAACTTGTTCTAAACCTCAGGTCGATAGTGCGTGGTGAGTTAGGTGGCTCTAGAAGGTTCTCGGACCGAGAAACAGCCTCGGACATGCCGAACTGACGACATTCTCGATAGGACCCCAAAAATAATTGAAAACATTTTCACGAAAAAATTGCAGATTTTTTTTTTTTTTTTTTTTCGTGACCAAAAACGTTGACACCGGACATGCCGAACTGACAACATTTGACAGGACCCCAAAAATAATTTAAAACCATAGGACCCCAAAAATAATTTAAAACCATTTTCACGAAAAAGTGCAGATTTTTTTTCTTCATATTCCTGACCCAAAAACGGTGACTGCGGACATGCCGAACTGACGACATTCTCGATAGGACCCCAAAAATAATTTAAAGCAATTTTCACGAAAAATTGCAGATTTTTTTTCATTTTCGTGATTCCAAAAACGTTGACACCGGACATGCCGAACTGACGACATTCTCGATAGGACCCTAAAAATAATTTAAAACCATAGGACTCCCAAAATAATTTGAAACCATTTTCACATAAAAATGCAGATTTTTTCTTCTCCATTTTCGTGACCCAAAAACAGTGACACCCGACATGCTAAACTGACGACATTCTCGATAGGACCCCAAATATTAAAACCATTTTCACGAAAAAGTGCAGATTTTTTTTTTATATTCCTGACCCAAAAACGGTGACTGCGGACATGCCGAACTGACGACATTTTCGACAGGACCCCAAAAATAATTTAAAACCATAGGACCCCCAAAATAATTTAAAACAATTTTCACAAAAAAGACATGCCGAACTGACGACATTCTGGATAGGACCCAAAAAATAATTTTCAACCATTTTCACAAAAAGGTGCAGATTTTTTTTTTCATTTTCTTGACCCAAAAATGTCGACTCCGGACGTATATTCGTGACCCAAAAACGGTGACCCCGGACATGCCGAATTGTCGACATTCTGAATAGGACCAAAAAAATAATTTTCAACCATTTTCACGAAAAAGTGCAGATTATTTATTTTTTATATTCGTGACCCAAAAACGTTGACTCCGGACATGCCAAATTGTCGACATTCTTGGTAGGATCTAAAAAATTATTTAATACCATTTTCACGAAAAAGTGCAGATTTTTTTTTCCATTTTCGTGACCCAAAAACGGTGACCCGGACATGCCGAATTGGCGACATTCTTGGTAGGACCCCAAAAATAATTTTCAACCATTTACACAAAAAAGTGCAGATTTTTTTATTTTTATATTCGTGACCCAAAAACGTTGACTCCGGACATGCCGAACTGACGACATTCTGGATAGGACCCAAAAAATAATTTAAAACCATTTTCACGAAAGAGTGCAGAATTAACCAGAAGTAAACCCAGAAACGGTGACCCCAAATGTTCCAACTTGCTGAAAACAGTCTACAGTGTTTTCATAACATCTCGTATAAACATAACAAAAACTTGTTTTTATCCAGAGTGCATCAAACATGATTTAGAGCTTGTTTATGGAAAAGTGCTTATTTATGCATTCTACAGTGTTTTCATTGCATCTCGAATAAACATAACAAAAACAATTTTTTATCCAGAGTGCATCAAACATGATTTAGAGCTTGTTTATGGAAAAGCGCTTATTTATGCATTCTACAGTGTTTTCATTGCATCTCGAATAAACATAACAAAAACAATTTTTTATCCAGTGTGCATCAAACATGGTTTAGAGCTTATGGAAAAGTTCGTATTTCTGTATTTCCAACTTGCTGAAAACAGTCTACAGTGTTTTCATAACACCTTGAATAAACACAACAAAAACATTTTTTTTTTTATCCAGAGTGCATCAAACATGATTTAGAGCTTGTTTATGGAAAAAGTTCATATTTCTGTATTTCCATGTTGCAAACTTGCTGAAAACTGTCCACAATGTTCATTTCATCTCAAATAGACAGCACAGGAAAAATTGGACATCCAGAGTGCATTAACATGATTTAGAGCTTGTTTATGGAAAAGTGCTTATTTCTGTATTTCCATGTTGCAACTTGCTGAAAACTGTCCACAATGTTCATTACATCTCAAATAGACAGCACAGCAAAAATTGGACATCCAGAGAGTTAAGGTTAGAGAGTTAGGGTTAGGTTGTTTGGTGGAGCAAAAAAAGAGACACGGAGGAAGGCAGGAGAGAGAAGCTATCAACAGCAGACCAAGACGTGACTTGTGGGCGTGTACGGCTCGACCGACATTTCAAGTCTGTACATGCACTTGTAAGTCCGGTACTATGGAATGGATGAATGGTATGCAATCTGGCCGGTTTTCGACTGAGACACAGCAGCCCGAATCAGGGCAGTTTATATGCAGCCTGACAACGGTGTTGAACCGCGGCTGGAGGACCCTGTGATTTTGCAGTGTTTTGAAAGTGAGTTGTCCGTGGAGCAGCAGCTGGTGGACGAGGGTGAGCAGCAGTTGGTGGATGAGGGTGATCAGACGGTAGGTGCGTCGGCGGCGGTGCAGCCAACCAGTCAGGTCGGTAGTGAACTGTGCTCGGAACCGAGGGAGCACGGCTGCGTCGTGGCGACTTCCACGGAGAGCGAGAGTGATGAAGACGGCGGCGTGCCGTTCAGAATTGAGGTTTGGAGTAAATGCAATTTTGACTCAATATGAACACTATATTACCCTTCAGTTAAACGAATTGAAATAGTCGCACGGGAATTCCTCCGCATTATGGCAGAGGGCAAGGCCAATGAAGGACTGTGTTTTCTGGATAACTACAGATGTGTGTCTGAGTGGTATGGTCAAGGACCGTGGTTTGGCACCATCCACGTTAAAAATGTACCGTGCCGATGTTCGAGGTTTCCTGAATTATCTTATTCAGTTCCTGCCAAATGGTATGCAAGCTAAGGTCGTTGGAATTCGAATAATGTTAATCTGCTTGGCGAAGATGGACAGGGACTCGCGGCAGAGCCAGGCAACGCATAGGGCAAAATTCCGCCAACGCTGCAGGGACGAGGTGCTCAATGCTGCGGAGTTAAAACGCTTTGTTGAGCTAAGCAAATCAAGCAATTCCTTCAGTTCTCAGTAGGCTGGAGGTCCGTGCCACCTGCTCAGACAGGCATAGGTTTGCAGCTCTCATGTCCAGCCGGTTGGCCAGATTTAATGGCACTCGACGATCCCCAGTCACCATGTTTAGTGAGAGTGATTTTACTGAAGGTAACCCCGGAAGGTGGGGGTTATCAGATGTGCGTTGCGAGCCACAAAACAAACTATAGCTTCGGGGAGTGCAGAATTGTTATATGTCATGAGGAATACACTTGGCTTAAACGATTCCATCAAATCAGGCCTCATCTGAGTGGAATGACCTCAGACACAGAACTCTTCTTTTTCACATCCTGCGGTCAACCGTACGGAGTTTGGCATTGGAAGTAAAGTGACCTTCGGTACAATTCGACGCAGTGTTGCCACATTGAACTTTAACAAAGGTTCGGTTACAGACCGGGGAACTGTGGCTGTCCATATGTGTCACTCTCTGGAAACGCAGGCACGGCACTACCGGTACCATAATTTGCCCAAAAATGCCAGCTGGGCCCGACACTGATTGAGGGAGAAATCAATCCATGATTAACTGATAAAATAAAGTATATTTGTTTGAAATTCACCCTTGTATTTGTGTCATTATGCATTTAAATGATTAAAAATGTGTTTCATTTTGGGTTACCAGGTGCCTATTTTCAATCACCAGTTGCAGATGAAACATAGTGCAATTTTTGAAAATTGTCACAACTATTTTAGAATCTTCCATAAATGTACCTTTGGCGCCCTCCAGTGA